>NW_015641426.1:520927-532554 GCF_001515625.1 Sinocyclocheilus rhinocerous
TTTTTTTTTTTTTTTTCTCTCAGGTCATAACATATTGTACAAGTAACCACACAAAAATGCATCATTATTATCATTATCAATAATCTGCCCCTTTAATCATAATTTGTGAAAAGTTGTTGCCATTTTACTGCATCTAATGTTCGTTTAATCTGGAAACTACAGTGAATTGTATGTACTAGGGTTGCACGGTTTACTGATACTACGGTAGTATCCCAATACTAAGGCTCCAAAATACCGGCGATGCCACTGTATTTTTTAAACGGTATGGTAGTATCATCATTATGGTTCTACTGTAAGTAATGTTGTATGTGGGGCAGTCGCTAAAATGTTCGGACACTTGTGCCTGCAAATAAACAATACAAAAGTGTCTTTTTTGTCCTGTCGCTTTTCTGCGGTGCCTTTTAAGGGCGCAAAATGCTGTGTAGAATATAGTATGTATATAGGTGTGTTCGACTTGAAGTGGCGCTGGGCAGAACGATCAGTTTATGACATCAAAGTAACGCGAGAGCTATAGAGAGCAGACATCTCCTTATCCTTTCGAATCGCTCTCGCGGTACTTTGATGTCATATAAAGATTGTTCTGCGCAGCGCTGCTTCAAGTCGAACACACCTAGTATCTCTCAGTTCTCATGGTATCGTGATACTTCAGCTGGTAAAGTATCGTAACGTGTTTATGGAAATGTAACAACCCTAATAGGTACATTCTTGGAGTAGGGACGTTGTAAAAATACATGTTTCTTAAAGATTTGTGACAGCCATAATACCTGAGTTAGGCTTAGGTTAGGCTTACAGTGATGTTAAGGAAAATGCACATCCCACAGCTGTCAAATCTCCCATCATGCTTGCATTTCCTTATAATGAAAAATCCAATTAAAGAAAATAGTGAAGCATACCACAAGTCAATGAATGTGATCACATTAAAATCACATCCAAAGTAAACCTTGCAGAAGAGAGATTATCTTTTAGAAATTTAAAAAGAAATGTTTAGTATAATGTGTAATTGCTATAAAACTGTGTAGTGTTGGGGCAAGGGAAACTGTGTGGGCCCCCAATTTGAGGAAACCTAGATTCCTCCATCTTCTCCTCCATTGTTTTCTAACAAAAGCCAATCCACAAGTCAGGTCCATCCAGCTGTAGCCTAATGGGTCAGAATGGTTCAAAAGAAGCTATATTTCTGCATAGTTTGGTCTATGAACCACAACATTCACTTGGCATACTTGAGCATACATATTTCTCACATATGTACTCATCCCTGTTTTGTAGCACAGATGATGTCAAAAACTTGCCCTTGGTTAATAAAATAAAAACTTGACCACATACCTGGCCAGATTTCACATAAGCGGTTTACTCTAACAGTCATCCCCAGCACACCAGACTGACAGATGTAACCGATGGAGGTGCAGCTCAACTGAGGCCTGCTGTGCTTCTAATAAGAACACAAAAGCAATTCCCCACAATGATAATGGCAAAGGGCATGTCCTTAGCACCGTAAAATATAGTGCTAAACAAACAAATCCAATCAAATTAGCAGCGAGAGACTTCAAATCACCTGCTGTGAGCAATATTCCCGTTATTATGCACAATCTGAAGGTCTCTGTGATAGCTTTGTGCATATTAAAGAGATAGTTCACCCAAAAATGACAATTCTGTCATCATTTACTCACCCTCATGGTGTTACAAAACTGAATGACTTGTATGATGTGTTTGGTAGTTTTTTTATTTTTTTTGGCCATTCAGTGCAAATCAATGGGCACCAAAACTCTTTGGCTACCAACATTCTTCAAAATATCTTCTTTTGTGTTTTACACGTTTTTGGAACGACATGAGAGTGAGTAAACGATCACAGAATTTTCATTTTTTGGTAGACTATCCCTTCATTAACCTCAACAATGTTTACTTGTTGACTATCTATCAGTTACCGTACCATAATAGTTAATTTATCCCCCCCCCCGGGCTTGGGATTGAGTACGTTGTTGCGGTGCCATCAGCCAGTCAGGTTTCCAGAATGTTTAGTCATATCGCATTACTAGATCAGGTTCAAGTGGATAGTAATTTATGTTGTTTTGCAAATCTCTAATTCTGAGAATAAGAATTAGAGGCCCAAGTGTTCAAGTGAGGATGAAGACCACAAGTGTGTGTCGAACTTTTTATTACCTGATGGGACACACTTATAGTGTTGTAAAAATGCAAGTGTTTACAGAGATTTATTTTTATTTTTATTTGAAATACTTTGCATTTTAAAATAAACTTCTAAAGTCTGTTCAGTAGTCCCTATAACATGACATAATTTTAATTTGTGGTGCTTCTAATTACTGTAGAACAGCCTCCGATTGGTCATCTACCCTACCTAGATTCCTATTGGTTGAACTTCCCGAAAGTACATCGCGACGTGATAGAGTCCCGGATGTACTTTAGCTTTAGCAAAGCAGCATGTAATGGCTTTGGCCAAATACCCACACTTGCAGTCTTTACACTTGACCACTTGACTACTTACATGACGTATTTCCTGTATTTGTCCCAAGTGTTCAAGTGAGGATGAAGACCACAAGTGTAGAACTTTTTATTACCTGATGGGACACACTTATAGTGTTGTAAAAATGCAAGTGTTTACAGAGATTTATTTTTATTTTTATTTGAAATACTTTGCATTTTAAAATAAACTTCTAAAGTCTGTTCAGTAGTCCCTATAACATGACATAATTTTTAATTTGTGGTGCTTCTAATTAAATGATACCTTATCTCTCCGTCCTTGGTCTCCTTCTGTACTGTGACAATATGGATGATGTTAGGGATAAGGGATTCATGTGCCACAAAGTGCATGCATTAACTCAGTGTCGGTCTCTCAAGCCACATTTACATTTAACACAATCTTTCTGTGGCTCTATTAAAGGGGTCATGAATGGAGAAATCAAAATACCCTTGATCTTTTGACATATTGTACTGTAAAAACATCCTGTAAGTTTCAGAACTCAAAACTTTCTCATTAGTCTAAAAACAGCTTATATTGAAGCTAATCTGCAAAAACGACAGGTTGTGGAATGTGTCACTTTATGACGTAATAGTGTGGCTAAACACCGCCTCCGCAAAAGAAGATCAACGCCTGCTTCTACATCATTGCTTTTGTTTAGCCCTGCCCACCGATTCGTGCACGTCGTGTAAATAATGAGAGAGGAAAAAGCAGGTCTACGCAGAAATCCAACGATAAACATGCCCCGAAGACAAGACACTGTGCAGTGTCACGTTGTGGAAAAACACAGTATTTGCATTGACTTCCAGCTGATCCCAACATTAGGAAAGAGTGGATGAACTTTATTTTTATTAAAGATCCTGACCATGTCAGTAAGAACTTGGTCCTTTGTTCACATAATGTTACCATGGATTTGTTTACAAACAAGGCACAATACAGTGCAGGAATTTCAGAAAGATTGAAACTAAAAGACGAAGCTGTGCGACTATATTGGATCCGATCGAAATGTCGCTCCACACAAGTGTGAGTAACTGTTTTAATTACGTGGTCACTATTGCTTTGTCTGTTATTACAGTTTGTTTGATATGTACTGAGTATATATGCGTTTTTAACCTAAATCACAGCAGCGTCCATCCATGAAGGATGTAGGCTGTCAAACATGCACAACTGTTAGCCAATCATGGCAGTGAGCATTTACTTCAGAGTCTACAATCCGCCACACCTGTTCAAACAGAGTGTTCCGATGAGGGGGGTCAAAACAGGACAGAGAATAGCCTTATACTTCTAAATTATGTTTTTTGATGTAAAAATCTTGATAACATTGTGTGGTCCTCAGAGAACAGTACCAAATAATAAAAAAGGCAGTTCATGACCCCTTTAAATATGATAATTTACAGAGTATATGATCTTTAGTCTATGATCTAGTTGTGTGTTTTATTCGAAAAGCCAATCCAGAGATTGAATGAACTATAGTCTAACTTACATTAACACAAGGCATAAGGCATTGTATGTCTGCCAACATCTGTTGCTATTCTACACAAATATTTTATCTGAAAATCTTATTTTTTAATAACCAACAAAAACACAAACCTGAGACCATATCTTTATCTGACAGTTCAGATGGTTATGGATTGCGATGTGTAGGATTTATAATCATTTAAAATTAGATCAAAAGTGGTAAAAAAGCAAACAGAAATACAAAGTTTAGTCAACAGCAAAGCTCCTCTGATTAATTTTTTGTCTTCACTTCTAAAACTTAGGGAATATTAAATGAATTGTATACTAGCGCAAAATGGCAAAAATAGCTATGAGAATAAAATTATACGTGACAAAATGTGATGTGTCTACTGTTCCACTACATTTTATTCTAATTAAAAAGTATGACTGCTGCTGCTGCAAATTCAGCTTTGCCATCACAGGAATACATCACATTTTAAAATATATTAAGATAGACAGTTATTTTAAAATGCAAAACTATTTCACAATATTATTATTATTATTCGTTTTTTTGTATATTTGATCAAATAAATGAAGCCTTAGTGAGCATGAGAAATTTCTTTCAAAAACATTTTAAAAAATCTTATAGACCCCAAACTTCTCAATGGTAGTGTAGGTGCTAATGAATGTTGATTGTACCAATTATGTTCTACAGCATAACAGACAAAAACTCAAAGCTAAAAAGGGTTAGTTGGACAAAAAAAAAAAAAAATCATGTGACATAAAATGAGCAGCCAATGAAGCCATAACCCAAAGCAATGGCATTTCTGATGGAAAGGGTGTAAAAGCATCAAGGGCACCGGTGACATTTAGAATTAGGAAAGCACTAGGGGAGGATGCTTAACCAGCCATTGGCTGAGGTGTTCTGGTGTTGAAATGCCAGCAGTTTTTTTTCCTCCATGCTCTCCACTTTGAGCCAAAGCAACTGTGACAAAGCCATTTTCCTGTTTTTTTGTTTGTTTTTTTCTTACTGCTTTGCACCACTCATGGAGCAAAAAATACTAGATGCTTAGAATACCCAAGGGTGGATTTGACTCATAAATTAATCCCAAAGGTGATTGAATCTTATACCTGGAACAGTCAAAAAATAATCATTGCCCTCCTCTTTCATTTTAAATGCTGATTACAACACTGAATGAATGAATGAATGAATGAATGAATATTTGATATCTTGTCATATTTGCAACTTCTTCTGGAAATGCGATTGCACCCAGTGCTAATAATAGGTGAGCCATTCAGTGGACCACTTGATAAACTAAAAGTTTCCAGCACCTTACCAAAATGTGCTGCAAAGCTATCCTGTGGCATTAGGAAAGAAGTAAAATGTACATTTATGTGACATTTGTTTTTATGATCACACAATAGAAAATTTTTCCGGCACATTAAAAAGCTTCAGTTTCTATGTGCAAAAATATTAAAATATATTGTTACATTTCAAAAAGGCATTCATGCCTGTTTTCTGGAAGCTCAACAGAACAGCAATTCCTATTTCATTTCAAATGTTTAAAGACTAAGCTCAAGGTCTGAAATGACGGAGTTGCACTTTGACTGAAGGGTGAGAAGAGCGAAAAGAAAGAACAATCCTCACTGTCTTTCTCTATCCCTTCCCTTAAGTAGGCTAGTCTGTGCTGAGGCATCACGAACCCTCATTCCTTCTGTTCTATGCCAAGTCTATAAATACCATGGCCCTTGTGAAGGCCTTGCATCAGAATTTGCCCTTGAGCTCCTCTATCCAAGCATACATCAGAGAAGGATTCCAGCTGTGGGGTGTATTGGATAGATTACTGCCTGGGACCCTCCATAACAAGGATTGGCTAACACTCGGGTCCATGCCAAATTCGTTCCTTATACTCCCTTTTAAATGTCAACTTTCACCTCTTTTCTACTTTTCACTACACACATAAGTGAACATGAAACATCAAACATATTACCATGTCAGCTCCCACTGTTTTGTATCTTCTCTCATAGACAATGCAATAAGATAGGTGCACATTCTCTCTTTACTCCTGCATTACTCCAAATCCATGTCTTCTTGCTGCCAATCCATCTTTCACCTTTAATGCTCTATGAACCCCCTGTTGAAGGTATAATTCACATGAGTTTACGCTTTCTCGTCCATTTTACATTCTCCATTCAATCTATGTCTATAATGCCTGAACCCTTCTGAATTTGTCAATTTTTCTACCCAACACCAACTCTCAATCCCACATACAAAATCCAACCTGTTCCTTTATATGTATTGAACATCACAATTAGTCTGGGGAGATACAAAAATGCTGACAAACCCTCCATTTACATTTACAGCATCAATTTCAATATTCATATATTTTCAGTATACTGATATTAACATTGCAACTTTTAGGGTAGCTAACTTGCTAACTACAGCTAAGCAAATCAAATTGGGGAAAAACAGGCTTTAGCTATGAATGCATCTGTCTAGAATGTAATTTTCACAAAACAGAAAGAAAAAAGATCAGAGCAGTACCTTTTTTAATGCTCTGTCACAACAGGTCAATCAAGTGCTTATTTAAGGCATTAAAAGCAGAGAGAATCTAATAGGGATCTCTGACACTTTTATGAACTGTTATAGTTTTTTCAAATTGTCCTATTTACAGCTGTGTAAAGACAAAAATTAAAACTATAACTCAAGGGCAGAATGTCATACAGATGATATTACAATAGATATTGGCATACACGTGCAGCAGCAAAGCTCCTCTGATGTATGATCTGTCTTCACTTCTAAACCTCAGAAAATACTAAATGACTTGCATACTACTGCAAAACTGCAAAACAAAAAAAAAACAAAGGAACGTTTTTTTTATACGTGACAAGATGTGATGAGATGTGTCTACTGTTCCACTATATTTTATTCTAAATACATAAAAGGTAACCATAGGTAAGCCCATTTGTGTTACAAATAGTGGTGTCAAAATTAACAAGTTACCCCATGCACTGTAAAAAATCACTGTAAATTTACAGCGTATTTACAGCGTAAATTTACAGTACTGAACTGTGGCATTTCTGATGGAAAGGGTGTAAAAGCATCAAGGACACTGGCGACATTTAGAATTAGGAAAGCACTAGGGGAAGATGCTTAACCAAACATTGGCTAAGGTGTTCTGGTGTTGAAATGCCAGCAGTTTTTTTTCCTCCATGCTCTCCACTTTGAGCCAAAGCAACTGTGACAAAGCCATTTTCCTGTTTTTTTGTTTGTTTTTTTCTTACTGCTTTGCACCACTCATGGAGCAAAAAATACTAGATGCTTAGAATACCCAAGGGTGGATTTGACTCATAAATTAATCCCAAAGGTGATTGAATCTTATACCTGGAACAGTCAAAAAATAATCATTGCCCTCCTCTTTCATTTTAAATGCTGATTACAACACTGAATGAATGAATGAATGAATGAATGAATATTTGATATCTTGTCATATTTGCAACTTCTTCTGGAAATGCGATTGCACCCAGTGCTAATAATAGGTGAGCCATTCAGTGGACCACTTGATAAACTAAAAGTTTCCAGCACCTTACCAAAATGTGCTGCAAAGCTATCCTGTGGCATTAGGAAAGAAGTAAAATGTACATTTATGTGACATTTGTTTTTATGATCACACAATAGAAAATTTTTCCGGCACATTAAAAAGCTTCAGTTTCTATGTGCAAAAATATTAAAATATATTGTTACATTTCAAAAAGGCATTCATGCCTGTTTTCTGGAAGCTCAACAGAACAGCAATTCCTATTTCATTTCAAATGTTTAAAGACTAAGCTCAAGGTCTGAAATGACGGAGTTGCACTTTGACTGAAGGGTGAGAAGAGCGAAAAGAAAGAACAATCCTCACTGTCTTTCTCTATCCCTTCCCTTAAGTAGGCTAGTCTGTGCTGAGGCATCACGAACCCTCATTCCTTCTGTTCTATGCCAAGTCTATAAATACCATGGCCCTTGTGAAGGCCTTGCATCAGAATTTGCCCTTGAGCTCCTCTATCCAAGCATACATCAGAGAAGGATTCCAGCTGTGGGGTGTATTGGATAGATTACTGCCTGGGACCCTCCATAACAAGGATTGGCTAACACTCGGGTCCATGCCAAATTCGTTCCTTATACTCCCTTTTAAATGTCAACTTTCACCTCTTTTCTACTTTTCACTACACACATAAGTGAACATGAAACATCAAACATATTACCATGTCAGCTCCCACTGTTTTGTATCTTCTCTCATAGACAATGCAATAAGATAGGTGCACATTCTCTCTTTACTCCTGCATTACTCCAAATCCATGTCTTCTTGCTGCCAATCCATCTTTCACCTTTAATGCTCTATGAACCCCCTGTTGAAGGTATAATTCACATGAGTTTACGCTTTCTCGTCCATTTTACATTCTCCATTCAATCTATGTCTATAATGCCTGAACCCTTCTGAATTTGTCAATTTTTCTACCCAACACCAACTCTCAATCCCACATACAAAATCCAACCTGTTCCTTTATATGTATTGAACATCACAATTAGTCTGGGGAGATACAAAAATGCTGACAAACCCTCCATTTACATTTACAGCATCAATTTCAATATTCATATATTTTCAGTATACTGATATTAACATTGCAACTTTTAGGGTAGCTAACTTGCTAACTACAGCTAAGCAAATCAAATTGGGGAAAAACAGGCTTTAGCTATGAATGCATCTGTCTAGAATGTAATTTTCACAAAACAGAAAGAAAAAAGATCAGAGCAGTACCTTTTTTAATGCTCTGTCACAACAGGTCAATCAAGTGCTTATTTAAGGCATTAAAAGCAGAGAGAATCTAATAGGGATCTCTGACACTTTTATGAACTGTTATAGTTTTTTCAAATTGTCCTATTTACAGCTGTGTAAAGACAAAAATTAAAACTATAACTCAAGGGCAGAATGTCATACAGATGATATTACAATAGATATTGGCATACACGTGCAGCAGCAAAGCTCCTCTGATGTATGATCTGTCTTCACTTCTAAACCTCAGAAAATACTAAATGACTTGCATACTACTGCAAAACTGCAAAACAAAAAAAAAACAAAGGAACATTTTTTTTATACGTGACAAGATGTGATGAGATGTGTCTACTGTTCCACTATATTTTATTCTAAATACATAAAAGGTAACCATAGGTAAGCCCATTTGTGTTACAAATAGTGGTGTCAAAATTAACAAGTTACCCCATGCACTGTAAAAAATCACTGTAAATTTACAGCGTATTTACAGCGTAAATTTACAGTACTGAACTGTTTTCTAAAATTACGGTGTCTTACCGTAAATGCACACATGATCGGTGGGGGAGGGGGAACCAAAGGCTAGCTGAGGCATCGAGGAGCATCGGTTTCAGTGAAAGTTTTATATGCATGGATTTCATCTCAAGTTGACGCTCATTTACAGGTAAGCAGATCAGAGTCTGAAATAAGTGTGTTCCATGTTTATTTGATATGTTTATTTTTTATGTGGGCACAATATTTTAATTTGCCTTTGACAAATCTTGCCAACCCTGAGGTTTAAGACGGTGAATTAGCGTAATTTACACATTCTTCCTCAAAGTGTGTGTGGGTGTGTGCGTGTTTGTGTAAGAAAGAGAGAGAGAGATTCTTGCAGCTAATTGCATGTTTTTGTTCTTTCCTGGTGTAAAATCCTGTAAATGTTAAACTTGTATAGAGGGAAATATAAAATACTTGCATTCGCTGATTATTTCATTGAATATGAATTTAACATATTCGGCAACAATAGAATACGGCTTCCTACTGTAAAACGAACATGAGCATGTGATCGGTGGGGGAGGGGAGCAACGGTTAGCTTTTGATACCAGTGAGAGAAGCGTCGGTCTCAGTGGATATATAGCCTAAACGGATTTGATCTCAAATTGAAGCTCGATTACAGATAGCAGATAACGGGGATCTGAAGTAAGTGTGTTTGCTTGATTATCTGAAGCAATTATTTGCACAATCTTTATATTTACATGTTGCATTGGCGCCAACCCAGTGCGGTTTAAAATGGAGGATTTGCTTAATTTGCATTCTTGTTGCTAAATTAGGTGTGTGTAAAGTTGGTATACATTAACCTTATATATAGGGAAATCGAAAATAGGCATGTAAACTTAATTTTACTAAGGAAGCATATAATCTTGCTGCCTTTTGCATGAGCACTTGACTTGATCGGTGGGGTATGGGGAGAAACGTTTGCTTTTTCGGAGTGACGCATTAGTCTTAGTGGAAGTTTTGCGCGGATTTCAACTTAACAAGTCGTATCTAAAGCAATTTAGAGTGTAATCTAAATATATTCTAATTTATTGTTTATTAAGTGAGCTTTGTATGTGAGCACATTTTAATCACAGATTTTGCACTGGATAAATTGGCACAAACCTCTATATAACAGAGTAACGTTACTTCATTCACTTACATTCTAACTTGTAACATGAATAAAAATGGAATTTGAGAAAAAAAAACAATTACTAATAAATTGTTAAACTGAATAAGTTTCAGGATTTCAGTTAATTGGACATGCTATTTGATTTCTAAAATTTATTTTAACCATTAAAACGGAATTTGGAAAAATTAAAACAAAAAATAATACAACCGTTGTTTCCACACCACTAGTATGAGCAGTGCTTAATTTGTAAATTGCAAGGTCCCGGAATAAAGTGGGGTGACCGCTCCGGCAAGTGATTAGAGGATGGAGAGGTAACGGTGCATTCGAGCAACATTAGTGGACCAACTTAACTGATTAACAGCTTGCATCAGTTGCTTTAATAGTGTGCATGTACTCTAAAAAAAAAATGGTTTTAATAAAATCATTATTTTATTTCAACCCAAACATCTTTTTTTTGTGTTTGGGTAGTTTTTGTGTAACCCAGCACCTTGGACCGGACAGTCGCAACAACATAGGGGTTGTAATGAGTGCGGTCTGCATCCTCTTCAGAGTAGTTCTCAGTCTTAAAACATTAAAAAATATTCTGTCTACCGCTCTCTCCTTCTCTCTCTCACACACACACACACACACACACACACACACATACACACACACAACTGTATTTGAGGATGAGGGACAGTTTTTTTCAGTATTACAGTTAATTTACAAAAAAGCCGTAATTCAGAATACAGTAATAAAACTGTAAAATTACGGTACACTGCTGGAAACCCTGCTGCCAGTATATTACCGTTAATTTACAAGGAAATTTTTTACAGTGTGCGATTATTATTTCTTGACAAGAATTGCGTTTATTTAGACACAGAACGTCTTTACGACCTCATCAAATGGGAGATGCACACTCTTCAGACTCGCACTCCAACTTCACCTCAGCGTTAGGCGCTATTCAAACAAGCGCGGAAAAGGTACAGGTGACGAGGGAGCTTCAGTAGAACAACAGTGAACTGTGGTCAGATGAGATGTTGTCAGGCCATATGTCAGTAAAAAAAACAATGTTGCTGTCCTGTCAGCCGTTATACTGTGCTCGTAGCATGTGCTCTTCAATTGCACACACAAATGTGGTGGCGAGCTGTGTATCATTTCATATTAAAGTGCAAAAGAAACTACGAGCATGCAATGCCATAGTTATGTCGTCAGTTAAGTCATGAAGTTACCAAAAAGGTGATTAAAGCTGCCTTAAAACTGTGCATGCATGTAAGTATTTGTTATA
>NW_015641426.1:532579-548145 GCF_001515625.1 Sinocyclocheilus rhinocerous
TGTCATAGTTATGTCATCAGTTAAGTCATTAAGTTACCAAAAAGGCAATTAAAACTTAAAATTGTGCATGCATGTAAGTATTTGTTATATGAGTCACATTTAAGAACATGTCTCTAAAATGCAGTGGTTTTCAAAACTGTCCTGGAGCACCCAGCACTGGCTCCCTCATCTAACATACCCGATTCTACTTGTCAGCTCATTAGTAGAGACTTTAAGACCTGAAGCGGGTCAGAAAAGTTAAAGAGTTGTGAGAAAATACGATGCGTGTCAGATCCACGTCATGTTCAGCAGCGGCAGCCAAAATAGCCGAATAACCCAGCTGCTGTGACTCTCAGTTAATTAGAATAGAGAGTGCTAGAGTTAGAGGGTCAAATGAAGATGGAAGAGCCATTTCTTGAAGATGGCTAAGGACTGAGCTGCTCGGATTGAGTTGAGCAGGTCATTCCACCAGGAGTGAACAGTTAATGTAAAAGTTCGTGAAAGTGATTTTGTGCCTCTTTGGGATGGCACTATAATGCGCTGTTCACTTGCAAAACGCAAGCTTCTAGAGGCACATACGTCTGAAGTAGTGAATTTAGGTAAAGGGGTGCAGAGCCAGTGGTGGTTTTGTAGGCAAACATGAATGAATGCCTTGAATTTTATGCAAGCAGCTATTGGTAGCCAGTGCAAATTGATGAACAGAGGTGTGACATGCATTCTTTTTGGCTTGTTAAAGACTAATCATTCAGCCGCATTCTGGATTAGTTGTAGAGGTTTGATAGAAGTGGCTGGAAGACCTGCTGAGAGAGCATTGCAATAGTCTAGTCTGGACAAAACAAGATCTTGATCAAGGAGTTGTGTAGCATGTTCCGAAAGAAAGGGCCTGAACTTCCTAATGTTGTATAAAACAAATCTGCAGGACCGGGCAGTTTTAGCAATGTGGTCTGAGAAATTCAGCTGATCATCAATCACAACTCAAAGGTTTCTGGCTGTCTTTGATTTTAAATTTGTCTTTGATAATTTAGAATGTAGTGTTTGATAACTTTATCCAATTTCTGTATATTTCCTAGTTGGTGAAGGGCACAGGTAGCTAAATATGACATTTAGTATAATGGATTTAAGTTAAGTTGTTTTAAGTTAACTTAAATTAAAAGTTGGTATTGTTTAAAGTCTAATAAATGTTAAAATTGATAGCTCTCAATTATACTGTAATGTTGAATGGCTTTAGTCAATGGTTAAATATGAGAAAAAAAAAATTTTTTATAGAGACATCAGTATTATTGGTATCAGTGATACTCACCTTCAGTCTTGAAAAAGATGCCATAAAAAAATAATTAAAATATATGTAATAGTATATATGTCTTTATGTGGTTTCTACATTCATTTGAAGATTGAATGTGAAATTATTGCAAATAAAAGTATATTTAAAAAGTTTAATGCTAGGTGGGATTAATCACGATTAATTTCAGGAAAAAAGTGCACTAGAAGATTTTAAGGCTGATTTTAAGCCCTGATTCGCGGCTTGTCGCAAACGTTTTTTTGTCCAAAAAAATCCTCTATTGTGTTATGTCATTACGATTATTTATCTGCTCCTGATCGAGACGGAGCGTCGCCGAACTCAAATCGTCAATATCAAACATGTTTGATATTTACAACTCTTGATCGGGCTGCCTCTGACGTGATACCCATGATAGCCAATAAGAGCGAGCAAGCGTCACCTACCGGATGTTGCGTGCTTCTATAGCTGAAACTTGGCAACCACAAACATGCCGTGAAAGCAGAGAACATCACCCATATTCTTCTCTATACTTTGTTTTTCACTGTGAAACAGAACGCACGCCAGGAGAGCCAGCTGACAACATCGATTGTCCTCTATTTGTTTTTCTTCTCTAGTCACGTTTGATCTCGCGAGTGTCCGTGAGATCACGTGTCACTGTGAAATCGTTCCTACAATCAACAAGTGTGTGGTCTCGTGGTCTGGTTGAATCATCTAGTGTGTGCATTCAGAGGATTATAAGGCTAAAAATCGGTTGAACTGTCTTCAT
Organism: Sinocyclocheilus rhinocerous; assembly: GCF_001515625.1. Classification (NCBI taxonomy): domain Eukaryota; kingdom Metazoa; phylum Chordata; class Actinopteri; order Cypriniformes; family Cyprinidae; genus Sinocyclocheilus; species Sinocyclocheilus rhinocerous. The sequence goes on from NW_015641426.1 coordinate 534,604, forward strand.
TTCTGTGGTCTCCCATGGTTTTAAAATCCTTTTAAGATTTGAAAATCGTCTAGTGTGTCCCAGGCCTAACAGCACTAGTTACAAAAAAATGTTTACTTGCCCAGTCTGTTTTCAAGCAAGACTTTGAGGGGCTGATGGAATCCTTCAGCAACAGTACAAAAATAAACATTTAAAAAATAAATGTTTTAAATATTAATCCGTAAATACCCCTTATGCTGGGTACACACTAAAAGATTTGCAAAATCTTATAAGATTTTTAAAATGTGAGAGACCACAAACATGAGGACAAAAAATCCAAGATTTAACCGTTTTGCTCCTATAGTGTGTGGTGTGCCGCGATGTGACAAAGACAGCACACCACACACCAACAGATTTTGGTCAGAGTCCCGACTGAGAACACAGGAAATCTCGCAAAATCTCTGGAGACTTGAGAATAAACATGGTGGACGATCGGCAGGAAGAAATTGCGAAGATAGTGTTTGGAATGATTTTGACAGAAAATTCATTGAAAAAAAAAGAAAAGGGAAGGGGAGAAATCGGCCCAAAATCAGCCCGATTATCTTGTGGTGTGTACCCAGCATAACTTTGTGCTGCGCCATGACTGCGTTTGTTATGCTTCCGTCTTCTGTCAGCTCGCTTTCTGATTGGATATTGTTTCGTTTCACGTGATAATCTCCAGATCGTACACGCGTTTGTCCTTGGGGTTCCCCCCACACATCTGGATTTCTGATTACGCTTCAACATGTTGAATATTTACGATTCGCGATTGGGGCGCCTCCGACGTTCTTCCGAGCAGATTCAGTCACTCTTAACACACCTCATACCACAGGAAAATCTGATCAGATCATCTTTAGAACCACCAAGACAATCGGGACATTACCTAGGATTGTCGGAAGGGGAGAAATCGGCCCAAAACCAGCTCGATTATCTTGTGGTGTGTACCCAGCATTAGACACCCATTAGCATCAACAATCTCTTTTAGTGAGTACATCCGTGGCTTCAGATGTGACAGTGTGTTGGCACAGGTCCCAGACCTCTAAATTCAGACGCTCAGAGAGAACATGTTGTACTGTATGTTTCCCAAAGCGTCTGAACACAACCAACACCTCAAATCTCTCCTTTTCTTTCTCAGAGTGATTTCTTTGTATTACCAACTTCCATTTAATCTAAAGATGTTAGGCAGCGGTTCTCGTAACACAACAGATGAAAAACATTCACATTTGTCAGTCTGCCAGGCTCATACAGTTAATTGCCTTATACTGAAAAAAACAACAACTATGATTTATGCTCAGTAATTAAAATCTGAAAAATGTAGCATTTTTGCAAAGTTCTCAAGTTTAAGCAGCTACGTCTTAATTTTCACTTATATTGTTATAGATAAATCCTTTAGTTTGAAAGTCATTACTAAAATGCAAAATGAATATAACCGCAACTATTATTTGGCTGAAAAAGAATTACACTCCAAGTAGCATTAACTTCTCAACAAATGTATGATCAATGGGATGTGCATGTCCCACAAACAACAGAAAAGAACCACTCTTTTGGCTGACAGGCCACTGGCTAAGCATTAAATGTTTAATAATGTAAAGCTGTGTTTAAGCCGCTTTTGTGTGGAGATACTTAAATAATAGGTTAGGACCTCACGGCTGTACATTCATCACTTCCAAACCTCTTACGCCACAACAGAAAAGCTCTTATTAAAACAGTATTCACCATCAAAGACACAATGAACTAAAGACTCGACAATCAAGTGAAATGAGTTTACTTAAAGCCTTTGTCATCGTTGTGTACTGCAGTAATTAATCCTCAAATTAAACAAACGAGCAATTAGAGGAGAAAGTAATTATTATGATTTAATCTGTTTGAGTGAGCAGTCCTTTGAGGCATGATTTAATGTCTAGGTTTTCCTGCAGAGTGAATATTCATTAGCCCAAAAGTAGTGCTTCCTCTAGTGAATTGTTTGACAACACTCTTACATGCTTTTACTGCCTGAAAGACACTAATACATTTTAAGGTGAACTCGCAGTTAATAAAAAATAAAAAAAATCAGCAAATGAAGAAAAAGGCAACAGGTGAACAGGTGAAATTATAATTTATGAAATGTATTTAACAGATATAAATAAATACTTCTGAGATGCACACATATTTTTTGTAAGAACTATGATTTTTAATTCATTTCTTTTTTATGACTACTGTTCAAAAGGGTTTGTATGCTTTTTTATATTGTTTCTGAAAGAAGACTTATGCTTTCCCAGGCTTCATTTATGTGATCAAAAATACATTGTGAAATACTCTTGTAGTTAAATATAACTGTATACTGTAAAAAGTAAATAGTTGAGCAAATGTAAAAATAAATAAATAAAAATAAGGCAACTTAATGCTGTAAGACTTTTGAGTTTTTTAGTTCTTTTCAGTATAGATACTTTGTTTAGCCAACATAAATTTATTTGTTCATACAATGCTGATTGTCTTATTTTGGTAACAGAAACATTTTCGTCTCAGCAACTGAAACAACAATTACTGTTGCTGAGGTAATTAATTTTTTTTCTGTTTTCTAGATGAAAAAAAAGAATGAGTAAAAAGTCACCACGTTATCATTTTAATGTTTATTTACAAATGACAAACTGTGAAATGTTATAGAAACTTTAATTGATAACTCAGTCTGTAGACAACATTGTCTAAGTTTGTAAAACATCTTACAAGACTATATCCAGAAATAGAATTTTAATGGTTGAACATACTCTATGCCTTAAAACTTGACACACAAACCTCAAGAATGGTGGCAATCAACAAATGTTAAAAAGCTGACCTCTTTACAACACAGCACAACAAATAACTAGCAACAATGACAAAACAACAACAAAAAAGTTTAAATGAAGTCAGCAAAGAGCAAAACACTAATCCTATAACAGTAACGGCATAATTTATTCATGCTGCAATGCATGCTGGGAACTCACAAAGACTTAACATTTCAGCAATATGAAATTCTTTGTTCAGACAACTGTGTTTGACTAGTTGGGACAACATTTGGGGTAATTTTGTTGGTCTGACAAGGGTTTTTATGTAGTTTCAAGAAAATAGCTTTTTTTTTTTGTATTTTAGACTCAAAGGGTTTCGTAAACTGGAAAATATGCAGTTGCATTTTTTTACAGTGTAACAATGTATCATATATAAAATAACCTTTTCATTTTAATATGTTTTAAAATGTAATTTCATTTTAAAACAAATTCAATTTCCTTTGAAGGCAAAGTTGAATTTTCAGCAGCCATTACTGCAGTTGACAAAGTCACATGACTCCAAGATTCTTTAATGAATGGAACGTTAAAAGATACAATTTCTTGTCTCCATCGATGTATAGTATTTTAATTTTCCATAAGTCAATGGGGACTAACACAACTGTTTGGTTACCCACATTATTCAAAATAACTTTTTTGAGTTCAGCAGAAGAAAGAAATTCACACAGGTTTGGAACAACTTGCGGGTGAGTGAATGATGTCCGTTTGGGTGAACTACCTTTAAGTGAATGGTATAAATATTGGCACAGCTTGTTACTGTCAAGAGCAAGGTGCGAAAGTCTATGCTAGGATAAAGGTGTTAACTCCAGAAGCACTATGTGCAACAGTGTGCGAGTAAATATTCTACAGTGATGCAGGTGTGCAAAACAGCTTAATATCAAAGCAAACAGAAGATGTAAAACACAACAAAAGAGTTAAGTATAGTTGTGTTCTGCCAATTAGTCTGTTCTGTTTGAGCAGTGAAAACATTTAGCATGTTGTCCATTTCAGACATTTCAATAAAAATGATATGAACTAAACGGACTCTTTCAAAACATTAGAAATTTTGCTTTGTCAAAGCAGGTGTGTTGTAATTTGGTCAACAAGATGAATGCACATTAACCTATGACGCAATAAATTTTCCCAAAAAGAAAGATTGAGAGGTAAACATCGCATAGAGCCTTTTGCAACAGAACTAACAAACATGAAATCTACAACAATGAGCAGAACATGGAAGCAGCTTTCCTTGCTCTTTGGTAAGCACTGTTTAGATTACGTCACAACATACATACTAAATCTTGAATGATTTGATTCTTATATCTCTGTAAAGATTTTAACTGGCGATTATTTTTCTACAGCATTTCTCTTGACTACAGCTTATGAAAAGAATAATTCTTCCTGCTCTTCCTCCGAATTTACTTATGAGCAGATCGACAAACAGCTTCAGGTATAGAATTTTATCTACAGCTACAACGCAGACTCAAACAGTATCTATTTACAAACAAAAGATTGTTTTAATAAGATAATCATACTATCATTGTTGACTATTGCAGGTACATACAAAATTAAAATGAGATTTTTATACTAACATCTCTATGTAGGCTATGAAAAATTGTTTTGAAACTGTATCTATTACATGTACAGCATACCAAAACGCAAACATTTTTAACCAGCTACAAACACTGAGTGATATCATCCAGAAGCAACAAAATGAAGGTAATTCAATGACACTCTCCAAAAAAGGTTCTAAACAACATATGATCTTATCATGTATTATTCACTAGCATATACTTCAGGCTATTTTTCCAAAACTTCAATACAGTGCAATAACATCTTATAATGTTTTAAATTGCAAACATAGCATGGCACCCAGGTATCAGATGTGCACCATATGCTACTACTTTCAAATATAGCTGAATGACAGCAAGTTAAATACAACTAGCATGCATGTCTATAAATTAATTAACATATCCTCTCTTCTGTAATGTGGGGTTTGGGTTTTGTTTTTGTGTCATGTTCTCATGTCTTTTATTTTGGAATTATTTCATGCTGTTAGTGTCATGCTTCTTCACAGAGTTACAAAGATTAATGCCAGCAAACTGTCCAGCTACAGCAGTGCTAGAGAATGGAGGCATGCTGTGTGTATCTGTGAAAAATAAGGCCTACTGTAAACCTATATGCAATGCTGTATACTGTACATTATTCTCATTGCTATAAAGACACATTTTATTTTTGCTATATTTTTTTCTTCTTCATATAACAAAAAAATATATTATGCTTTCATTTACTGAGCTTTAAATATACGATTTGACTTTATTTTCTTCAAATTCAAATTAAAATAATGTTTTGTAGTTTAAGCATGCCTTGCATAAACTTTCCACTATAAAGTATAAACTATATTCCTGAGTTAAAATTCATCCAGAAATGTTGCAGGTTAGGTCAGTGTTTCTGCTGGTCTTAAAAACAGTCTTAAATCAGAGAAATTCTTAAACTTAAAGTCACTGCATTAAATGTTGCATGCACTAAAAAAATAAAAAATCTTCCTCAGTATTTTTTGTCTTGTTTTCCAATACAAATATCTACACATCCCTTAAATCAGTACATTTACTGGAGATGCAAAATTAAGATTCTTATGAAACTGAACGAAACATAAACTGAAGTTTATGCTTAAAACAAGAATAAATATCTGCCAATGGGTTCAAAAAATAACCTTGTTTTCCCTTTTAATTAATTTTATTTTTCTGACTACATTGGCTGAAATTTGTTCTTGTTATTAATCACAAACTCATTTTTATAAAATTTCTCAGAAAACAAGACTTATCTTTCCTTTTCTACTTATGTCATTTTGGGTCTCTAGTTAAATGCATCTTGATTTAAGAATCTTTAAAACTTGCCAGTGTAAGTTAAATTATTAGATGTTATTATAATTTCATAGTAAACCATTAAGTGTTGTACATTTTATCGGTGCAAACAGTATGTGTACTTTTGTAAATTGTTTGCAACTGCTTTTTATCACTTTTATAGTGTCTATTGAATAGACACATTGTTTGAAGTTTTTTAATGTGCAAATTAGTGAAACTCATTTGTATAAAATAAATAAAGCTAATCAAAACATTCCTCAAACATGTGTTCACTTGAACACTTGAGCCAAATGGCATATTCAAGCAATCAAGTGCAAGGACTGCAAGTGTGGCTATTGGGACAGGCCCAAAGAGTTGTATTTGCAAGTGTGCAAGCTCTGCCCTAACAGACAGAACCCACTGATTCATCAGCACCTCCCAGTGGACAACACAAGATATGAACAAAAACCCATGCCAATCTGATAGGGTACAGACCACTACCCTAACAAACAAAACTTTTATTCTTATATTTTTCATCTTTCCATGCAAACAGGATTATGATTTTAAATGTATAAGAAGTTCGAGGAATGCAGTTCTGCTACACAAGACAAGTGGACAACACAGTTCATTAGTGGAAGCAGGCTGGCTATATGCATCAGTAAGTTCTGAAAACATTACACATGCACATTTGTTTAAATTTTACTATTATATTTACAAATGGAGAAATCTCTTAGGTTTACTGGTAACATTCTCTAATGTAAATACTGAATACTGTAGTACTGCATGCTAAGTTGTACTGAATGAGGCGTTTTCATATATCTCCCATTACTCTCTGCAGGGTCCCACATTGCAGTGTCAGGAGCCCCTTCGGCCGACTTCCCTGAGAGCCAGGACTGTCAGAAAATAAAGAGCGATGAACAACTAACGGGGAACATCACAAACATCTTCCAATCAGAGCTGGTTATGGCAGGCATTACTCAATCATTCGAGTCTTTCAGCCTTCTCTGTGGCTAAAACAAGAACTAGATCCAATAAAAAGTGTTCAGAACTGACATTTTTGTGCAAAATCCATTTTACTAAAGTTCTTGCACTTGAGTCACATAAGTGCAAAAATGTTAATAAAATGGAAACTATGGAAAATGTCACACTTAAGGAATTGAATGTAAAGTGGTGTGATTAAAAAAATATTAACTTGTATGCAATGTGTTTGGATCAAATTAACCACAGTAATTTAATAACATGTAACAACTAATGTATCTTTATAATGACAAGGCCCAGTACAGAAATACCCTAGCAGATGACAAGGGTAAAACATAAAGTGCAAACTGGCACAGGCTGCATCATTTAGAAAGAATAGTTTTTTTTAGTTCTAAGTATTAACGGTTCTAACTGCTGGGTGGAGTCTTACAAAATCTTTAGACATTAGTCATGTTTCTCTAAGCGATTTTACAGTATACAATTAATTAAGCTCAGACAATGGGAAAATAAAGCAGCCTATTACTAAGGAGGCTCCAGACAATTTAATTTCTGTGGCTGGAATAATCTTCCCATTGGGGTCTAAAGAGGAGAATCAGACAGATCAGCTTAATGGCATATGTGCACCAGACATCCAATCATAGCCTGAAGTCAATGAATCTGCACCATTTTTAAACACGTTTGCTGGATGTGCAACATTTCCACCATACTGAGAAATCATGTGTGATTTTCTTTAAAGAGGCTAAATCAGTCCTTTTCCATCTGTGTCCAAAATATTTAATGACATTTAATAAAGCAGCAGCCTATTTTTGGGAATAACATGGACACAAATGAGTATATTTGCATGCATGGATAATAAAAGCTAATTCAAATGTTCTCTTTTGGATGTATTATTGTAACAGGACCACTAGATGCCAGTGTTGTCAGCATTTTAGATAAAACTGGTACTACATGTAAAATGCATAACACAAAATCAGTGCCTTGTGTGAGATGAAGACAGGTATCTAATAACAAGAACTTTTCTACTCTAGAAAGAGCTAGTTTAGTTCAACAACTTTTCTAACAGTACAAATAAGCAAGATCTGAACTATAGTTGTTAAAATATTGGCTATATTATATATGAAGTCTATGACCAACAAAATTTAATAATTTAAAGGTAAAAACATAAGTGAAAGTAAGCAAATATAAACCTACAAAAAAAAGGGTTTTTGAAGCACACGCTGAAGTCTTACTGAAGCACTCTCAACCCAAAATGCCCTTCTGTGATAACTTCTGCAAAGAAAAAAAGTTTTCTTCATTGTAGGGTACCAAACACATTTCTATTAGCCTGTGCCTAGAAAGCTCAATAGCGGTTTTCATCCATTTTTCAGGTTAAAATACTTCCTCAGTGCCTTAGCTTTGGGTATTAAGTAGATTGCAGAAGTAGTGTCAATGAGAAACTTTTTTTTTTTCATTGTGTTCGAAAAGTACATAGTTACCAGTTGCAGCAAGCGAATCTCAGAGCTGAGGGTCTCTTGCAGAAGCTCAAGCTCTTCTTCTTTATAAAACTCCAGCTCTTTCTTGAGTCTGAATGGCACACACAGACATGCAGGAGAACCTGTCATGGTTAACCGATCATGAGGCTCAAAGCAAAATAATACAAACTTAAAATGACACATGCATTTGTAATATATTTTCAATTCTATAGATAGATAGATAGATAGATATTCATAGATCAATTCATATTCAGGGAAATGATTGCAGGAAATTTGCACATTTTCAGCAGAGCCTGAGGGGTGTCTCTGCTGAAGCGAGCACAATAGAATCCTTAGCATACTACAAGAAAAGCCAACCTTGAATAAGCACATATTCACTGAGTACAGAATATAATCACACAAATAACATGAATGGTATACATTCTTCCTTTGTCAGGTTACAACTACAACTTTAGGAGAAAAACAAGCCTTAAGGCCATAGAATGGCCACACTGTATGTGACACACGCCACAGCCTTGGAAATCCACAATTTTGTTTCTATTGTAAAGGAATGACTTACGTGACTAATTATAAGTGAATGTATAATGTATACTGATGCTTAACTTTTCATTTGAAGACATAATTAAATTAGCTACTTTAGACTGAAAAACTGCTTTAAAAAAAAGACCGTTTCAAAGCACAGAGCTCTGTCAACAGAACAAGAGTAAGCAAATCTCTAAAATAAGATGTTTCTTGTTCCAGCTTAATGGGTTTCCAGGATGCAACCAATTAAGGCAAATCAACATAGAAAATGTTTTGTTTGAATGTACAGTTTTAAAGTGATTTTAGCATTTACTAATACAGTTTGGAACAATTATAATGTATACATTTGCACTTACACAAAACAACACTGTTTTTATTTATTTGGCGTGACTCGCATCCCAAAATGAGGAACATGAAAAAACTCACTAAATAATACTGGGAATCAGCTTGGAGGTCTGGTTAAGTTTAAAGAAATCTTGGATTTAACCAAAGTGGCTTATTCAGAGTCAAAAAAAAACAAAAAAAACTAAATCCAGAAACATCTTCACATTAGCACAATAAATCACTAAAACCTTGCCATGTAGTAAAGTTTGGGATGCTGAGTCTTTCTCATAACTTCCACTTACATAGACACTATTCATTTTCAACTGACATGTGTTCAATAGCAGATGATCAATATAGGGGAAAAACTGCCCTATGCATGATGGGGGCATGTGTTTAAGTGTGATTCATGACTACACAGGAGAGGAATGAACAAATCCTGAGCTTAGCAGCGCTGTCCCAAAAGCCTCGTCCTCAGCACATCCTGTGAGCTTATACAATCTGTCCTATTAATGAGGAAGATTTGTGCTACGCTCCACACACTACCCCCATATGATTTACACACTTCAGTGGAGGAACTTTCTTTCTGAGACAGGCCAGCAATCGATCCTCTTTCCATCATCACTTCCTAGTGGGGTGCTGATCTGAAAGGGTTGTGTTTATCTAACTCTGGACCGGACATAGTAAGCAACATATCAATGACCTAATTAATAGGATGGAACTAATGCTGCATTATTTACACATGGTAAAGTGACAGGAGGAGGAAGACGGAGAGATGGATGAAGGGAAATTCAGCATTCTTTACTCACTCCTCATGGATCATGATTCTCTGGGTATATGAAGACACACACTAACATTACAAGGTGATAACTTTCTTGCCTGATACAGGTGCTGTCTGTCAAGGGCTTCTGACGGACCATGAGCCTCTCTGTCTTCAAACTCTCTGTCAGAGCCACTGCTTCCTTCAGATCTCTCTCTATATCTACAGACGAACAGAAAAATAAAGATGTGAGATTCCTATTTTGACACTTAGATATTTCTAAACTGTCAGAGGAAGTATCACCTGTTTCACCTGTAAGCTGTGATTGTATATCCTGGAGCTTAGCTTCTAGTGATCTCTTCTCTGCCTCCATGGAGCTCAGCAAAGTGTTTTTTTTTTTTTTTTGCTTCAGCAAGTCCATCTCTGAGGAGCAGCAAAGGTGACAACTTAAGTAACCTGCTGGCAAGGTGGTTAGAGCTATAACAAACAGTCCTTTGAAGAACAAGAACCACTTCAATGATAACTTTGTGGAGGCCTTCTGAAATACAAAGCTCTGTTTTTACTTTGTTATACCGTCTTTACACCTTTAAATATGTTCTTATCTAAGCCTGAGAAACAACTGTGCATTTTCAGCAAGCTGAATGTTGCAGGCCTATCTGACACATCAAAGCATGTCAACAAAGGCTTGGTAGTCATTCAGTGCACATTAATCTTGGCTCAAATAGTTTGTTAAAACTCATAGGGTGAAGGATTTGATCGTCAGTGATTTGACATTATGATAGCTTCCATAGCTATTTTCATGGCAATGAACAAGCCAAAATACAATAAAATGTTTCGTTAATAAAAACATTGACTTAATTCAGCACGGAAAACACATTAAATTCATTAAAAGTGACAGTAAAAACACACTGTTACAAAAGATTTCTATTTCAAATTTCAGATCTGGGCACCATGGCGGAGCAGGCAACTCAGGAGGCCATGGCGGATCAGGGGACTCAGGAGGCCATGGCGGATCTGGCAGTTCGGGGCGCCATGGCGGATCTGGCAGTTCGGGGGCACCATGGTGGATCTGGCAGACTCGAAGGCCATGGCGGAGCAGGCAGACTAGGAGGCCATGGCGGATCAGGGGACTCGGGGAGCCATGGCGGATCTGGCAGCCCAGGAGGCCACGGTGGAGCAGGTAGTTCAGGAGGCCAGTCCTTTTCTCCTCATCCTCCTCCTTTGGTTACGGGGGGACTGGGCAGTCAGCGGGCTTGTCGTTGCGGTGACCAGCGGGCTTGCGTCAATGGGCTTTGACGGCGGTGCGGCTGGCAGGCCTATCTTCGGAGCGGCCGGCGGGCTTGAGTGAGCCGCGGCAAATGACAGTGTGATCTGATCTTAGATGTATTTAAACCTGTTGTAGGGGACTCCAACACAATATTAGGACACTTTAAAATACCATATGACCTGCTCTTTAAATACTTTGGTCTGATTTTTACACAAATAAACTTTCACCTTTGTGTAGAGTTTCAGCTTCCAGCTCCAAACTCTGGATTTTAGATAGGGTTTGGGTGTGGAAAAACAGCATTTCTGTTGCTGATTAGGTTGAATTCATTGTTGAAAGTTATCATGTCCTTCAAGAATTTCTCTCTTTCTTCATGGGTTTCTCTTTTCAGTCTGTCCTGAATTTAGAAATTATGGAAAAGCTATTATGCCAATTACAAAGCATTTTTGACACTTCAGCATTTGCATTGTAGTGGATGATGGATAATTAAAACTGATGGTTCTGAAAACTTCATTGGCGGATGACAACTTTCTTTTTCAGTCCACATGATGGTAACTATTTTCATAATTATAATAATATTGTTTCAAACTTAACTTTGTTGTGTTTTAATGGAGTGTATAATGAATAGACAATGGTCTTTCCAAAAAGAAGGAATAAATGTGGAAGGTGGTATGTATCAGGTTTTCTTTTAGATCTCTCTGCAGTCCCATGAGTTCCTCTTTCTGCCTTTCTAGTTGATCTTGTCGCTTCATCATCAAAACAAGCTGCAGTTTGGTTTCAGCCAAGAGCTGAGCCTATGGTCACAAATTAATCATGAATTTGATCAGTGTTTTATTCAAATGGTCCCCAAAACGGTCCCAAAAATGAACTTTGCATTCACAACAGTGAAGTTTTCTAACTGACTGCACAAACACATTGCGGCAGCACAGCATGTTGCTCATCTGCTGGATCAGTGGCTTCAATGTTGTTTGTTAAGGTAAGCTTATGTCATTTTGTTTGTAGGTCATTCTGTAATTGCCATAGCATTGCCTTTTGAATTCAAGTCTCTGCTTCTCTCCTTTTACCAGCTCAGTCAAGTGTGAAAGACATCAAGGATCCTTCAGGTAATTATTCTCTAGCTGGCTTCAAAGAATGCAAGCAAATTGCGTCTCATAATTACACGGGACACGTTGGTCTGACCAAACATATTACGCAGAAAATTAGACACGTCTTTTGAGACATTCATTATCTCAGGATCACTGAGGTCATTCAAGAAGTCAGTACTAAATGTTCTAAACTTGCCACAATGCAGAATGAAGAAACTGTGAAAATGCTAAATATACATTTTAAAATATGAATATTCATTGCGTGATTGTTAGTTTATGTGAATGGGAGACATCTGTAAGCTTTTGCATTCAGAATCTTATAGACCACCTCTGTATTGACCTCAATATTCATGTAATGACCTCTTTAATCAAATGATTCAATTGTTCATTGACTTACTATGTCTGACATTGGTATCAAACAAACTGTATGCCATATGTTTGCAAGGTTAATTGTATTTTTAAAGATTCAACAATAATACTAATGTAATCTGAAAGAAACGAGATTGATTTTGCAGTGCCGCTTTGAATTGATCCACTCCATTTTAATGTATCCTGTCCATTTGATGAAGTGTTTTAATCATGAAACAGAATGCCTTTTCACAGCGCCAAAGGATATTAATACTGCAGATCAGCTTTCTGCACAGAAAAACCTTAAGATGAGTGACAGTGCACATCCTTTGCTGTGTGGCAATATTTCTATCTGAGGTAGGCCTATACATTCACATAGCACTTAAGAAAAATGAAAAGGGAGATTAATCTTTTCTAATCTGTCATTATATATCATTATATGTCTCTTTTTAAACGGGGTAATAAACGACCATAAGTTACCTTCTCATCCAGTTCACGATGTGCATCCTCCAGCTTTTCACATAAGGAGTTTATTTTGTTCTGAACACTCTTGATGGCAGCTTTAACTGAATGAGTGAAATAACGAACATTTTCTGATGCTACAAACTTAATTTTGTACAAACTTACAAAATATCAAAATATTTCATGTACAATTATTATTATTATTATTTTTAAATATAGGTGTATATTGGAGTTTCTTCACATTTAAAAACACTCGCTATAGCTCATCTCAAATTAACCATTAACTAATCTGGTGTATACCCTCTACCCCTCGATTTTGACCGAGGGAGCGAGTCGGTTTAGGCTAGAAGGGATACAGCTGCAGCTACTGGGCATGCACACATCAATATAGCGTAATTTTTCTCACACTGTACAACAATAATTACTATTTTTGCATTAGTGTAAGGAGTAGGTTAGGGTTGGGGTAAGTGCAGACGATAATAAAACAGTCTAATAGGTAGAAAATTGGATGGGCGGATCGATACTTACAGGGGTCATATGATGCGATTTCAAGTTTTCCTTTCTCTTTGGAGTGTTACAAGCTGTTCGTGAATAGATAAGATCCCTAAAGTTGCAAAGATTAAAGTCTCAAACCCAAAGAGATATTCTTTATAAAAGATAAGACTGGTCCACACCCTCCTAAAACGCCTCGTTTAAACACGCCCCCACATATCTAC
>NW_015641426.1:548225-549061 GCF_001515625.1 Sinocyclocheilus rhinocerous
CTCTGATCACAAATGCAAACATGGTTTTATGTTTACACGGCACGATGCAACGCGTAAAAAGACAGTATAAGTCACTATAACAGTGGCATAGCGTCTGGGTATGCAGGGTATGCAGGTGCATATGGGCCCGGGCAGTTCGGGAGCCCGCCGATCTGGGGGGAACTTTTAATTGAAACGAGGGAACGAATAGAGCCCTCCATGGGCCCGGCCCTTGTCGAACAGCTTATGAGAATTCTCGGCCGAGTCCGATTGGATACCGTGACTTTTTTCTCTCTCTGTTCCCCATTACACAGCTATTAAAATAGTTCAGTTTTGGTTTTTAATGGCAAAGTGGTCATATTTCTTTTTGTTTCTTTATTAAGTTAATTTAGAAATATGTTTGGAACATTTTATGTTTGTTAAATTCAATCAATTGTTTTTTAAAGGAACGACTAAGCGGCAGCGGCAGACAGTGAGTTGAGCATTATGTTTGATCAATTTAGCCTTAATTAATTGAAACATTTAACCAAGATAAATGAGCGCTGTTAGGTGCATACGTGAATAGATAAGATCCCTAAAGTTGCAAAGATTAAAGTCTCAAACCCAAAGAGATATTCTTTATAAAAGATAAGACTGGTCCACACCCTCCTAAAACGCCTCGTTTAAACACGCCCCCACATGTCTACGTCACGATGTGGGAAGATTTGCATAATGCCACCCAAATGTTCACGCAAAGAAAGAAGGCTTAACTTTATTGTTGATGCCACCGCCGCTGCCATGTTGTGAAGATGCTGTGTGTTTCATTGCGAAAGCGAAAATACTTTGTTTGGCCTTCCAAAAGAGGACACGACTAGAAA
>NW_015641426.1:549188-551345 GCF_001515625.1 Sinocyclocheilus rhinocerous
TCACTATGTGGGAAGATTTGCATAACGCCGCCTAAATGTTGACGCAAAGAAAGAAGGCGTAACTTTTATTCTGGCTGTAGTATTGTTGCTGCCGCCATGTCGTGAAGACGCTGTGTTTCGTTGTGAAAGCGAAACTACTTTGTTTGGCCTTCCAAAAGAGGACACGGCTAGAAATCAGTTGTTAAGTTGTATTTACAACACTGTTCCAGAACAGTTCAACCCAAATATTCAGATGTGTGCAGCGCATTTTATGGAGGACTGTTTCCTGATCCTGGGAGAGTAGCCTACAATGCCGGCTGTTCTGACTCACAGACTGTAAGTACGTTTTTTATATTTAAAGAATTTGCCACTGATGATTCAAACGCAAGTTTTGAGCAGTGTAGAGTAGCGCTTGTTGTTTATCATTTCTCCAATCACAAATGCCGACATGGTTTTATGTTTATGTGGCGCGATGTAACGCTACGCGTAAAAAGACAGTATAAGTCACTATAACAGTGGCATAGCGTCTGGGTATGCAGGGTATGCAGGTGCATATGGGCCCGGGCATATTGGGGGGTGAAACGAGGGAATGAATTCTTCATTTGTGGCCACAGTAAATATATATTTTTGTCTGCATGTCATGTGCAGGGCTCTGAGGAGATGGCGAGTCAGGTTCTTAAAATTCATTTTTGCAACATTAGTTTATTAACAAATAATTAAAATATCTTATTAAAATATTTATTTATTTTTTGTTTGTTTTTTGGGCCGCTGTGCCAAAATTGAGTTTGAATTCAGTAGCCTATATACAGCATTTTTGTGCCACGTTGAAAAATAACTAAATAAATAAGATTAACGTCATAATATTTTAAGAATAAAGTCAAAATTACGGTAATAAAATCATGTTATATTGCGTGAAGTTAATGTGAAAACTCCACCTATAGGCCTACTCCTCCAAAAAAAAAAAAAAAACGTCTGTGGCATCCGTCATTCTTTTGACTTTTTTTAAAACTCTGATTGATCAATTCATGAGATATTCGTTTGTATTAAATTGTTCTGATTTTTTTCAACATGCATTAAAATATTCATGCTTATTTTGTGCTGCAAATATTAAAGAGGAAAATATCATTGATTCATATGCAGCTAGAACTGAAGCGAATGATCTCACTACAAATTAAAGAGCGTAAAAAGTTTATTGTTTATTGTTTATACGTTTATTGTTTGTATTTTATCATAACAAATGACAGAAGGCTGAGACTTTGTAGCAACAAAGCACAAAGCTGCGATTATTGAGTGGCTTGCGTGCTACAAATAATGAATGGACTTGAAAACTTTAAACATCATTTCCAAGCATTAGCCTATACCGTAAATAAAACAGCTTGTGAATAGTCACGATTCCCGTAACGTTATTTACTTCAGAAAAATCAACAATAGGGCCTAAGTTAAGTTAACCGAGTTGGAGCCCATAACGTTATTTGCGTCTGATAACGTTACGCCACTGCATTATAATCAGTAATTATATCCCCACTGGATGCAACAAATGCCTCGTTTATGGGTTTATTGTTTTTGTCTCGTCGCTCAGGGACAAGGAATCACAATATGGTAAGGGCATAACATTTCCGTCACACGCTTTAGGTATTCGGCCAATCACAATGCACTGGATAGCTGGCCAATCAGAGCACACCTCGCTTTTCAGACGGATGAGCTTTGTAAAAAATAATGTACAGTATGTGGAAAATAATGTGTTTTTTTAACCTTAAACCGCATAAACACATTTCATTACACCAAATACACAAAATAATCCCTTTAAATATTGATAGATTGTGAAGACATTTGGAATAGCATGTAGGCTACAAATTAATCCTACACAATAGGCAACTGCAGTGCACGGCCTTTCTGATACTGATGTTGTATCGAAAGGATCGATCCTCACATAAAAATATCGATTCTAAAGTGCATTTTTTAACCATTCATTTTATTTATTTATCAAGAAATTCAGTGCATAAAACAAGCTTCTAAGTATATTAGCGAATAATTCTGTTGGATAGAACCATTTCTCATGCTCATTGGAACACACGCAAATGCTGAAAGACAGAACCAATCAATCACAGACAGCGTTCGCTGCTGACGCATGGCTCACAGTGCTTGTTCAAATAGGGCTGCGTTTCCCAAAAGCATCAG
>NW_015641426.1:551362-552951 GCF_001515625.1 Sinocyclocheilus rhinocerous
CTTAAAAAAATATTACAAAATCTTACTGACCCCAAACTTTTGTGTACATGTAATATTTGTTTTAAATGGGCTAGTTTGTGCAAGTAAATTTATTTAAACTGGTTGTCAAATGGATTGTGTTATGTTCTGTAATTGCTGTTAATAAATCTGTCAGAAAAAAATAGCAGCAATAATAATAAATGTTTCTTGAGCAGCAAATGATATTAGAATGATTTCTGAAGGATCATGTGACACTGAAGACTGGAGTAATGATGCTGAAAATACAGCTTTGATCCCAGATGCATTTTAAATTACATTTTAAAATATATTAAAATAGAAAATAGTTATTGTAATTGTTATATTTCACAATATTGCTGCTTTTACTGTTTTTGGTTTTTTTTTCAAATAAGTGCAGCCTTGGTGATCATGAGACTTAAAAAAATATTACAAAATCTTACTGACCCCAAACTTTTGTGTACATGTAATATTTGTTTTAAATGGGCTAGTTTGTGCAAGTAAATTTATTTAAACTGGTTGTCAAATGGATTGTGTTATTGTGTTCTGTTCTGTAATTGCTGTTAATAATTTGTAACTTATCTACCCTTAAAGCATACATACTTGTATGGTACTAATATGCTCACTTTTAGGGGTATAGTTGCACCTTTGAGGTTACTGCCCCAGTAAAGGGCTAAAATACAATTATAGTATATTTTATTTCTGACAGTGTAAACAAAATGAAAGGCCTATGAAATGTTAAAAAACATGGCTTTAAAATCTAATATTAAGTGAGTATAATTACTGATTATATTCTTTTAATCATTTAAAAGATCAGTTTAGTTTATCGGTATCGATATCGGTGATACTGGGCTTGAAAATATCGGTATCAGATCGAAAATAAAATAAGAGGTATTGCCCATCCCTACTGAGCGAGTCTGCTTCATATGCACACTTCAAGCCGCTCTGTAGAACATAATGCAAAACGACTATGACGTCATCACAGATCGCGTTTAATAGAGTGGGGGAACTATGACGTCACTTTGTACGCGGATCGGCTGTTAGCATCGCACTGGTTCCCTCGACAAAAAGCCAATAGGATTTTTCCATAGGCTTTTGGATTATAGCAAAAAATAAGCTCTGTGTTCAATCATAGTTCATGAAACTTACAAGTTTTGTCCATCAAGATAATCTTCCCAAAATAATATAACTTTTATGAATTTTGATGCCTAAATAAAAGCGCCAGAACTTAAAAGCTAAACTTAGGCTATAAACGAACTACACCACCACGATCGCTCGCCTTCAACTTCACCAACACCACGCTTCCGACAACTTTTTCAAACTTATTTTTAACATGTTCAGTGAAAAGGATTTAGTCTATATATGAATTTTAATCCACGCTACATGAACCTTTTCATATAAACTGGAATGAATACAAAACATTAGTAATTAGACATTAGTAATAAATAGCATAGTGAATAAATGAAATAATCATAACTAAAAGACATATGAAAGCACATATTTCTGTACATTTCGAAATAAGGTGCATTAAAAGTCAATAAATCCTTGATTAATATGAATCTTTAAATTTACAAGGTGTCTCCAAGTTTTAATTT
>NW_015641426.1:553088-554139 GCF_001515625.1 Sinocyclocheilus rhinocerous
CATGAAACTTACACGTTTTGTCCATCAAGATAATCTTCACAAAATAATATAACTTTTATGAATTTTGATGCCTAAATAAAAGCGCCAGAACTTAAAAGCTAAACTTAGGCTATAAACGAACTACACCACCACGATCGCTCGCCTTCAACTTCACCAACACCACGCTTCCGACAACTTTTTCAAACTTATTTTTAACATGTTCAGTGAAAAGGATTTAGTCTATATATGAATTTTAATCCACGCTACATGAACCTTTTCATATAAACTGGAATGAATACAAAACATTAGTAATTAGACATTAGTAATAAATAGTATAGTGAATAAATGAAATAATCATAACTAAAAGACATATGAAAGCACATATTTCTGTACATTTCGAAATAAGGTGCATTAAAAGTCAATAAATCCTCAATCTATATGCTTCGTAACAGCTTCATGTGGCTGTAAACATTTAATTTTAACGTGGCTTTAAGCACTATGCATCGTTAAAGTTTCACTTTCACCGTGACTAAGCCGGTAAATGTAGTGTTTACATGGAATAATCATATGAGTTTACCTTATGGTGCAAACCCAGAGTCTCCGCATCAGTAGGAAAGCGATAAAACAAGCATCTTCCATCCGAAGACTTGTTGCATTTTGGGGCAAAGCAAAAAAAACATTGTCGAACAACAATATAAAATGCGGGAAACCATTAATTTGTTATTCTACAATGAACTGTACTATAAATTTTACACTACGATTGGAAAACACTGTAAATTGATAAACTGTTCGGCGTGATGATGTTTAATGTCTCTGACAGCGCCTGTAGTCCCATTTAGCAAGTTGTTAGCAACCGTCTTTTTTAAAGAAATGTAACAAAATCACTAGTGGGATGTAACTGGTGTGTTTTATGTCGTAGAATAAAACATGAACGTATCTTGAGCTTGTGTGAACCACGGACCTTATTTTAGGGGATTTAACCAAACTCCCATTCAAATAAATCATTGACTGCTAAAATGCTAACTCGCTTCCGGGTTTTTGCCTACAAAGTGACATCATAGTTCCACCACTC
>NW_015641426.1:556405-556859 GCF_001515625.1 Sinocyclocheilus rhinocerous
TGTAGTCCCATTTAGCAACTTGTTAGCAACCATATTTTTTAAGAAATGTAACCGTTTAAAAAATGAGTGGGATGTAACTGGTGTGTTTTATGTCGTAGAATAAAACATGAACGTATCTTGAGCTTGTGTGAACCACGGACCTTATTTTAGGGGATTTAACCAAACTCCCATTCAAATAAATCATTGACTGCTAAAATGCTAACTCGCTTCCGGGTTTTTGCCTACAAAGTGACATCAGTTCCACCACTCTATTTATCCCCACCCCAAGCAACTCTATAATACATAAATTAATTTTTTTATTTTTTTTTTACATTTATAACAGCACAAGCATACCTATATACATATAGAATGCTGCACCAAACAAATTCGTAAGGGGAAAATGTAAACAATAAACCAACTCCATAGCGGATTCTAGTGGGCACTCATGCAACGTAATCAATGACCTACATCCGAG
>NW_015641426.1:557238-558417 GCF_001515625.1 Sinocyclocheilus rhinocerous
CTATATGCTTCGTAACAGCTTCATGTGGCTGTAAACATTTAATTTTAACGTGGCTTTAAGCACTATGCATCGTTAAAGTTTCACTTTCACCGTGACTAAGCCGGTAAATGTAGTGTTTACATGGAATAATCATATGAGTTTACCTTATGGTGCAAACCCAGAGTCTCCGCATCAGTAGGAAAGCGATAAAACAAGCATCTTCCATCCGAAGACTTGTTGCATTTTGGGGCAAAGCAAAAAAAACATTGTCGAACAACAATATAAAATGCGGGAAACCATTAATTTGTTATTCTACAATGAACTGTACTATAAATTTTACACTACGATTGGAAAACACTGTAAATTGATAAACTGTTCGGCGTGATGATGTTTAATGTCTCTGACAGCGCCTGTAGTCCCATTTAGCAAGTTGTTAGCAACCGTCTTTTTTAAAGAAATGTAACAAAATCACTAGTGGGATGTAACTGGTGTGTTTTATGTCGTAGAATAAAACATGAACGTATCTTGAGCTTGTGTGAACCACGGACCTTATTTTAGGGGATTTAACCAAACTCCCATTCAAATAAATCATTGACTGCTAAAATGCTAACTCGCTTCCGGGTTTTTGCCTACAAAGTGACATCAGTTCCACCACTCTATTTATCCCCACCCCAAGCAACTCTATAATACATAAATTAATTTTTTTATTTTTTTTTTACATTTATAACAGCACAAGCATACCTATATACATATAGAATGCTGCACCAAACAAATTCGTAAGGGGAAAATGTAAACAATAAACCAACTCCATAGCGGATTCTAGTGGGCACTCATGCAACGTAATCAATGACGTACATCCGAGTAAACGAGATGGAGGGAAGTTAGCGAGTGAAAGTGCATAAAAAAAGTGAACTGGAACGCAGCCTTAGACAACTTAATCCAGATATTTTAATCAAATCCGCAAATTCATTTGAAGAACCAAATTAGCGAGAGATCAGTTATCACGATTAGAAGATCTGGCATCTTTCAAATAATCTCAGATGTATTGAGCGAGATACGAAAAACGGGCCAGACAAGTAAACATTCTTTGTCTAATCTATGATGAATTTCTTGGTAGCACAGAAATAGTATAGGTGGATCTATCCAGGGGCGTAGATTACGCGGGGGACGCGGGGGACGTGTCCCCCCCACTTTTAATAT
>NW_015641426.1:559369-577235 GCF_001515625.1 Sinocyclocheilus rhinocerous
AAGAACCAAATTAGCCAGAGATCAGTTATCACGATTAGAAGATCTGGCATCTTTCAAATAATCTCAGATGTATTGAGCGAGATACGAAAAACGGGCCAGACAAGTAAACATTCTTTGTCTAATCTATGATGAATTTCTTGGTAGCACAGAAATAGTATAGGTGGATCTATCCAGGGGCGTAGATTACGCGGGGGACGCGGGGGACGTGTCCCCCCCACTTTTAATATAGAATACAACAGAGCAGAGAGAAGGAGAAAGCAAAAACACGGAGGCACAACCACTGGGACGTAACAGGTATGATTAAAAATAAAACCTGTCAATTAGACAAGGGAAAAAACAGGTATAACACTAGACATTCCGTCCCCCCCACTTTTGAAATGATGGCTACGCCCCCGGATCTATCTATTTATGTGTAGGCCTATGTATTGTTTTTCTTTATTTACAATTTAATTTTTCTAGCATAATATTAGGGCCATTCCATCGAATCGGTGCCATTTCTGTCCCCAGGATGTGTGCATATAGAAATTAGCTAAACCTGATGAAATCTCCCAAAGTCTCCTTTTGGGGACATCCTCATCTGTAAAAAAAAAAATCTTAAAAACCAGGTGAATATTAAAGTAATATATCAACTAATATTTTTTTAAACAAGGATGTCTCCAAGAGGAGGTTTTGAGAGATTTTATCAGGTTTAGCTAATTTCTGGGTACAAATTTGTCCCCTAAATATAGTTAAGTATAGGTACAAACACAGACACTTATAAAAGAACAGGCACAAATGTATTTCATGATATTAGTGAGGACATATCATAGACTTAAATTTTTAATTTTTTTTTATTTTATCAGGTTAATGATATTTTCCCATTATCATTATTTTTTGTTATTTAAATATAATCTCATAACCCATCCCCTACCCCTAAACATAACCCTAACAAAAACCTCTGCAGACCACTAGATTTAAATAGAAACATGATTTGGCTTTTTTTTCTTCTTTTTTTTTTTACCAGTGAGGTCCAGCTTACTAGTCAATGTTCAACATTCTTCAGTATATCAGTGAGGACATTAACACCTCACAAGTGTAGCCAAACCTATTATACACATGTATGGACACACATTCCTGTTACCCAGTGTTCATTCCTGTTACCCAGTTTCTTTTAGTAAATTGTTTTTTCTAAAAAATAAATAAATAAACACAATTAAACCACAATTTAGAAATTAAGTTTGGTCCATCATTTATTCCATTGTTTAATAAATTACATTATAAAAGCATTGATAAACTTGAGGATTGAGTCGCCTTTAAAAAAATGGGTTTGTGTTTTTTTTTTTTTTAAATACACATTGCATAGATATATAGTGATATTTCATGATAATTATAAATATTTTGACCATGAAACTAACAATTTCTTTAAAATAAACACCTGCTTGAGGGGAAAACTAAGAAATTAGCTGACATATTTATACACATGCTTTTTAAAAGACTTAAGATTTTTGGTAACAGGACTGAGGAAAAATGCATCCATCTTCGACTTAAAAACTGTAAAAAAAAATAAATAAAGTTACCTGAGATTGACCAGTACTGATTCTCAATAGTTAAATATGTGTGTTACTAGATTTTACTTTTTATTTTTTGGAACAGTTACAACAAGCAAATGGTACCCAGTAGGTGGAATTGCCCATTATGTATTTGTAACTTCTGTGTGCAGCATTAAACAATGTGTTTAAATGAACTGTTTCATTGTATATATATGTATATATACCACATCGGATGCAGTTTCTGTGCCTCCTTAGCAGTGTAAAGATGGCAAAAAGAGGAATCTGTTCTCATTATTACTTCAGATCAAATTCTTCAGAAGTTGCACTGGCATTACCCCATTGAGAGCAAGTAGAGTGGATACAGACAATGGCATCGACTTCAGTGGCAAATAGCCTTGCAGTAGCCTGCCCACTTACAAACTGATGATCCACTGGCAGAGGTGTACCTAGACACACCACCTGTGAGAAATGTGTAAGCCCATGGGATAGCTCAGTCATTTGGCCTCCTAAACTAACGGTTTCATTCATTACCAGCCTACTTTGAAGCTCAATTCAAACTGCCAATCTCCCTATTGTTTGGCATTTGTAAGCACAGTCAGCAATCAATAACTTTAATTTGGTGCCATTTGGTCCAGCAGTATTTGTCACGTCATTCTTTACTTTCCCCAGTTTCCCAGGCACTGCTGGAAAGAATGGTTTTGATTTGGTGTCATGCAGCACATTAAAGTGTTCTTGTTTGTATGACGGTGACTATATATCATTTTGACATTCATTTGCACAATGAGTTTTGTGTTTTCCAGACTTTTTCTTCAACAATCAAACTCTTAAATCAGAACAGAACAGTTTTATTTATTGCATGATACAGTGCAAAATCTGCAAACCAGGCTTTGGCCCATCCAAGAAACCACCCCAACTGTCCGGCCCACCTTAAATCTTAGAGCTGGAGCCAGGCCTTGGACAAATCGATTTAGTTATTACAATTCAGATAATTCCCATTTAGAGAGAGAGAGAGAGAGAGAGAGAGAGAGAGCTATGAGGTGAGGAGAATATTTCAAATGATCTTGAACCCTGCTTTTCACCAATGACCTGTAGAAACCCAGTTAGAAACTCCACTTACGGTTATTAGAATGAAATGAGGTTAATTGAGAAATGCATTTAAATCAGACGAGAAGCATGACTCTTGATTGAACAGTTGTCAATATAGATTTGGTCAGAGTAATTGATCCTTAATTAACTATGGACATAAGGATAAACGTCAAAAAGTTTCGATTTTTTTCTCATGTAAAAGTCCTCATTGATCTCATTGATAAAGAGAAATTGATTGATTTTTAACCATAGTTAACTATAAAGTCATTAAACTGTAAAACGCATTAATAAGACAGAATAAGTAGAATGTAATCCACCAGCCTCAACACAAGGATATTCCAGTGGTTCTCAGCTGGGAAGTGATGTCCTAAAAGTGTTATTATTTTTTAAACTAATTATATTTAAATAATAATTAAAATACTAAATCTGTTAAAATATGTATTAGTAGGAACAGAAACTGGAAACAGCAGCTTGGTGACTTTAATCACTGTCACTGTGAACAGGACTCAACATGTCATATTTCTTAATTTGGAGAAAAATCAGGAATTTTACACGTTACCTTGGTAAACAAACTTTCAGTTTTCCCCTCAGTAGTGGATATAAAATGTTTGTTTTGGCAACTTCGGTGTGCTTTTTCACTCTTCAGAGACAGTTAGGTACTCATGTTCAGCTACAGGCTAGAGCAGAGTAGTAGCGTTTTACAATGTTCACAGTGACGGATTTTGCATTTGGAGCATTAACTTTTACAGTTAACAAATAAATTTTATTTCATTTAGCATTTATTTTATTTCAAGTAATAACATTTTTTTTAGTTAGCTATAATAGCCCTGATTTGTGTTTATTAAAAGGTACAAAAACAGGCACCTTTTCTGGAGAGGTACAAAAGGGGATAAAAATCATAACCTGGAACCATCTATTGATTTCGACAATGGAAGACTCAGGGTTGCAATGGCTGAGAACCACTGGTCAAGTCATTTCATTAGTAAGATGCAGATACGTAGGCTACCAACAGATGGCGACCTCCACCAGTCTTTCAATAAGCAATGAACTACTACTGTGAACGAGATCGCCCCAAAACTTTATTAGAGAAGGAAAGCCATATATTGTCATTCCGTAAAGAAAATTGTAATTTTAAATGTTTAATGGAAAAACAAGCAAGTAACGTTCTTAAATAAAACGGCATTATTTATGTTGTGTGTTTATTTTTATTTGATGAAAATAAAAATCTTTATTGCTTGTTTGTTAAATGAAAACTTCCCAGGGACGGTCTTAATCATGATGTCACATAGGCTATGTGATCATCATGCATAAAACAAAACTATATTTTGACTGAACGTTTTAACGTATTTCTTTCGCAGTATTTTCTGAGTAAGTCAGCAATGTTGCATGTTCCCTTAGAAGTAGGCTTGTCTAATCTTAGAGTGAAAACTGAATAAGTATTTATAGACTTTGATACACAATTTGATACGCGTAAATCATTTACTTGGTTAGTGGCGTAGCCTACCAGTGCCAGACCAGACTAATCTGCTCATATAATACCATTCAGACCAGATTGTCCAACATCTAGAGGTCAGGCAAACAAAAGCGATTTCAGAGTCACACTCACCAACTGACGAGAAATAAAAACACAAGCAGCGTGCATAACCCCCTATACAGTTTACACAATAACAGAACGCATTAAAGACGATAAGTTTTGGAGTGGCAAAACGGAATGTCTTTGTCCTGTTGCCGTGCTTCAAGCAGAAGCGCTGAGCGTGCACGGAGTCGCGTGTGGTTTTTGGTTTGGTTACAGCGCAACTGAACTGAATGCCACAGTGCTGTCGCGCGCTCAGACGCACCAGCAGATCTTGAGAGCTGGAGTTTAATTCTGCTGCCTTGCGACCCATTTTCTGCCTGTTTCTTACATTGTCTATGAGTCTTAATCCAAGAAACCATTCCATATCGCTTAGTGACAGTTTTGGACCAGGTTACGGAACATTTTTTTTTTCTTTTATACCTACTCTGGATGTACATTGTGACCAACGATGTTTCAATGGACCTGAATGAGGAAGGATTATCCTTTTCATCGTCAAAACAATAAATTGCGTGTTTGAACGAACTTACCAACGGATAAAAAGCGCAATGTTCATCGCCGCGATTTACCTCGTTTTCCCGCTGCTGGGTGAGTTTGAATGCGGTTTTACATATTCAGTGATTGATTGGTAAATGATATAGGTAGCAATCGATTGGAAGGAACACTGACACGCAGTATTGTATTTAAGATTGAAACTCAGATGTCATCATCATAAGACCATCAAAAAAAAAAAAAGAGTTTTCCACATTGTAGTCTTTTTGATTCTGTCCAATATATAAATAGATTATATACGGTTAGACCTACAATTGTCTCATAACTAGGGCATATTTTAGCTTTTGAGGATCAGCGCTGTTTTACTTTCCACTAAGTCTGCTTAAATCTTCTTGTGCTAATATTTTAATCTCTAAAGCACCTTGAGTTTATTAAATCCTTATAATCTTGAACAATATTAACTCGAAAAATGTTTCATACACTAAATATAAAAAAAAACAGAACAAAAATAAAATAATAAATATTTATACGAATTAAATATTCATATATTAATAAGTTTATTGTTGTTGTTATATTATTATCATCGATATCTTTTGTAACAGTCTTGAGTAGCCTTTTGTTGAAGCATTTCAATAAAACGCGATCCTATCCGTGATATGATTATTTATATTGTCGTCCTTTATAGATGTGCTGTTATCTGCCGAGGAGTCTTACTTTACTAGCTCAAACCGGCTGGACTGTGTGAAGGCGAACGAGCTGTGTTTGAAGGAGCCGGGATGCAGCACAAAGTATCGAACTATGAGGCAGTGCGTGGCGGGGAGGGAGAGCAACTTCAGTATGGTGACTGGAGTGGAGGCGAAGGATGAATGCCGGCTTGCACTGGACGCTTTAAAGCAGAGCCCTTTGTATAACTGCCGCTGTAAAAGAGGCATGAAGAAAGAAAAGAACTGCCTGCGCATCTACTGGGGGATCTATCAGCATTTACAGGGTGCGCGGACTTGCTTTCTCATATAGTGCACTGTAAATATATGAAGCTGTGACAATATTTAACTTCAAATTGCAGTATAAAGTCATACACAATTTTTTTTTCTGACATTGTTTATTTTTAACACTTAGCAACCAATAATACTACGCCAAGGAAGTTGCTTTTCTGAGTTCTGTTATCAGATAGGGCCACTGTAAAGTCTTCAAATGCCTCTCTGAAGTGTGTCCATTAAAGTTTATGGAGTGTGAGGTCATCTGATGCTTTATGTTAGTGTAGGCTATATGTGTGTGCTGGAGGGGGGCAGCAACTTTCTCAGCTCAACTGACCAGTACAGCTAATCAACCAGAAACTGGCTCCGGAAATGTAAACCAGTTCCATGAATCAATGACCCAAATACTGACTAACGTAAAGGACAGTTTCCAGCTTTGTAGTTTAATGCACACATTAAATAATGACATCAATGATGCACTTAAGAAAAATATTTCATAATTGATATAGCATTTGATTATTTAGTCACATGTCATTTGTTCATATTACAGGGAATGATTTACTTGAGGATTCTCCATATGAACCTGTGAACAGCCGGCTTTCTGATATATTTCGACTGGCTCCCATCTATTCAGGTAGGATGTGCTTTTTTAATCTGCTTAATTTGTTTTAACAACAAGCGGATCAAATTGCTACATGGAAAAAAGACTTTGATTTGGTGTAGTTAAACCAGTGGGAATAGTATTTTCTCTCATGTCCTACTTGTTTTCCTCCCTCTTTTTCCTCTATATGCCCTTGTGGATGCATGCTATCTTCCGGTCTCTGATCCTCTGGATTTTGCATGGGTAGATATAGTTCTGAATGTTCATGGTTAGTGCCCAGTGAACCATTATAAATGCTGTACACTTCAGCCAACTGTAGGGGCAATGGAATAGCTCGGTCGGAGATGCAGCCGTGTTGCTGATGTGACAGTCGCATTTGAATGTGTTTTGTTTGGGGGAGGGGCTGCAATAAAATTACTTTTCAAATGTGCCTCAGGTTACTGAGGCAAAATGTTTGTGAGGGTAGCAGGGGGTTGTGTGAATCTGGACTGAGCTGCTGGATACTGACTTGGATCATCCTCTAGGTGGCAATGTTGTTCCCTACTTCAGCAAGGAGAGGGCCCTACAATAATAATAATAATAATAAAAAAAGCAGAGATTCCTTGTCAAAGGTGTGTACAACAGATGGTGACAGCAAAGGTTTAACAGCGGCAGATGAAGTCAGATTGAAAGTTTTCATTTTCTGTAGCAACTGATTTCCTTAACATTAGATGGAGAGAGGGTAAAGTAAGAGGAGGCTTAATTTAATGAACAACTTACATTAAAATATTTTTGAAATGCTTTTTCAAATGCATGAATTGCCACTGAATTTTGAAAAAAAAAAAATCAATTAAATTTTTTATATGAATAAATATGTACTAATAAATATTTTATTAATAAATAATGTTTATGAATATAATACATTTATATTTTGGTAACATTTACTTATAGATGATGGTTACTGTGTGAAAGTGTGTTAACAACGGACTCCAAGCTGTTACAGATTTGTAGTAACCGGAAAAAAAAAAAAACTTGAGAGGAAACTTAAACCTTCTAAATTCAATGTCACTGGTAAGTAATGTCAATCAAAATAACGAAAGCGAAGAACCACAAAGCCTGGATAGAGCTTCCCTTAGGGAACCAAAATAAGGTGGTAAACACCACAGTAATTAAAATAACATGTACCTTGCTACTTTCCCCTCATGCTCTCTCTCTCTTTGTGTCTGTGAGAGCAGAAAGTTACGGCAGAGTGCTCTAAATCTGAGGATGCTCCTTATTCCCCATTGTAAAGCTTTTTACATTGATTGACGGCTGAGTTCCATGGCTAAGAAACAGGCCAAGCAGGGAATCAGTTCCCCACCTACATCGGGATTTATGACACAGACACTGAGACAAGGCAGACTACAGTCTTGGTGTCTGGGAGTAGTAGGTCACAGTTTTAATAGCACTTCCTTCTCAACAGCTAAAAGATTAAAGATTAACTTTTGTTTTAATTTAATTTACATGCTTAATTTGTTTGGGCTAAATTAGTTACATTATTTACATGTGTTTGTTTTAATGTGGTGGTGATGATATGGTAACAATAAATGAGTCTAAATGTCTCAGCAAAATAGTTAAGCTTATGAACCTTTTATAATTTCAGGCCCTTACAGAACTGCATCTTTAATTTGTCTGGTCAGTAATTGAACTTAGAGGACCTTTGAATATACATTTTCCATTTATACTGTAGTTTAGGAGGAGAGAGTTTGGATTGTTAGATCTGCTGAGTGTTGCATAATTAATTTATGTCACCTTAGATGATCAGATTTCCAGCTATAAATCTGTCCCCTCAGAACTGGAACATGTCTGCACTTTTTACCAACTTTACATTTTTGACCAGCCATTTGTTTTTGAAATCCGACACTTTAAAGAAGTCAAATTATATATTGTTCATGATATCATTGACAGCATATTTTAAAAATAAAAGCTAAAACATCCAGACACAAAACATTTTTTTTGTATGTTATGGTCTCCCTTTATAAAACACAGCTGTGCTCTATTGTGGTGTTGGGAGTTGTTGTGTGTTGCCTGTGTGAAACATACTGAGTCCTCATGAAAACTACCTCTCCCTCTGTCTGTTTTCCTGCTGAGTATCCTGCTGGGTTTTACCTGTATTGATGTCTGCTCTCCACTCGATTAAATGGCTTATTGAATGCTGCAGGGCTTCCTCTCTCTTATGACTATTGCCCCTTATTTGCCTGAAGAGCCCTCTTATTCCTCAGTGCCAATAAAACAAATCCAAAGACAGGGTGATGCAGGGGTCAAAGTTCCTATAGTTTCTATAGTAGAGCTGCTGCAGATGGATTGGGTTTGCATGTGCATCTCCCTCTGCTCATAAATGCAGATGTCTTGCTTCAAAATGGCCTGAAATATCAACAAATAGGTGAGGACAGGGAAATGTAAACTGTTTAGATGGAGAGTTGACTGAATGAAGTTTCGGGTGTTTTTACATTATTCTTTTTCCAAGTTTCGTTGGTTAGACTATTTCAAGGGATAGTCCGCCCAAAATTGAAAATTCTAGAATCATTTACTCACTCTGATGTTGTTCCAAATCTGTATGCGGAACACAAAGAACATATTTTGAAAAATGGTGGTAACCAAACAGTTCCGGTTCCCATTGAACGGACAAAAATAAAATGGATTTTAATGGGAACCGAAATGGTTTGGTTAACAACATTCTTCAAAATATCTTCTTTTATGTTCTACAGAAGAAATAAAATCATACAGGTTTGGAACAACAAGGCTGAGTAAATGATGACAGAATTTTCATTTTTGGGTGAACTCCCTTTAAGAAGTCTGGCGGGGACACCAGAATACTGGCATCCAAACGCAACTTATGCTGGTCTTTTTAGTAGCGGAAGCAGGTTTTAGGTGTGATTTTACAAAAGCTTGTAAAAGGGACACCATAATTGGGTGGGATTTCTTAGCATAATACAAAACTGCAAGGAAAGGTTGTAAATAGAGGGAATTAGTAAGAGAGAAGTAATGTAGGAGGCAGTACGCTTAAAGAAGTGAGGAAAGCACCACGTTTCACAGCTAGTTTATTCACACTTATTTGGCACTCTCTTGTCCTCTGATCTGAGTTGACTTTGTATTACCTCCACATCATTAGGCTTTATGCAGGAGGAGAACCGAGAGAAACTAAACGCCTGAACACTCAGAGCACCCTTTACTCTCCTATGCTGAAAGTTTGAAACACTTTATTTTTGTATCTCAGCAGTATCTGTTTCTATCATGATCTGTTGCAGAATATCTGAACTTGGCCTCAGCAGTGCTAATTCAATCTTGTTGCGGGTTTGGAAAACAAAAGCCATTATTGTCATGGAGATGCATGGTGTAAAATTGGGAGTTTGTTGATAAAAGTCAAGTGTCATTTAGCGTTTAGTGGCCCTGTGAAATAAACGGGGCTGGGGGAGAATGTGACACAAAGTGTAATAGCCAGCCTGCTATTCTGCTTGAGTTGGCTGGGCTGAAATTGCTTAAATGATGGGGTAGCCATGAGAAAAGGAACAGGACATCTTTAAAATACATCTTTAAAACGTTTTCTTTTTGTTTTTACTAACTACACTTTTCTAGATCATCTAGTTTTAGATTACAGTCATGTTTTTTTTTTTTCTCAGCTCAAATTCAGGAATCTAAAAGATTCTTCATTCAGCTCTGAATGCTGCACAAACCTGCAACACATTTCAGAACGCAACAAAATAAGTTTGTAAAACTAGTACTTAATGTTTACATTCAACATTTAGTATGTTTCTGGGCTAATCATGGTCTTGTTTTCTTTGCAATTTGGATGTTTTTTGTGGTTAGCAGAAGGTTCTAGCATTCCCTTTCCCTGTGGTGTGACTTTAGGCAGTGTGAGTGGAATGACCTTCCAGACTTGCTGTGCAACACTTCTCAAAATCCCTATACTGACATGATGCTGTGAAGCCATCAGCACCTAGCTAGTGCCGGAGCAGCACTCGGTTAATCAGTTCCTGACAGAGAACACATTGTTTCACGGAGTACGCTGGTCACCGCAAACTCACCATGACAGCAGAACATGGACGTAATTTATGTAAGATTATAGTACCATACCAGTAATGAAGTATTGTGTAGCATAATATTCTCCTGGTTTTTAATTAGCAAGAATTTAATGTCGACAATGACATGCCACTTACAGTTCTGCTGTTTCCCCACACTGCCTACCCAGCATTGCTCTCCACTGCACAGGTGTTTGATGCCTCTCTTGACACAAAGCACCGGAACTCCTTTCATTTCAGCGGGAGTGGGAGCACAGCACGTGGCAAGC
Organism: Sinocyclocheilus rhinocerous; assembly: GCF_001515625.1. Lineage (NCBI taxonomy): Eukaryota > Metazoa > Chordata > Actinopteri > Cypriniformes > Cyprinidae > Sinocyclocheilus > Sinocyclocheilus rhinocerous. The sequence continues at coordinate 569,931 of NW_015641426.1, forward strand.
TCTCCTTAAACGATTCACCCTTCGAAGTCAGCCTCCATTCCCCACTATAAAAGCTCAGTACACCGCAGTGCTGTTCTGGGAAAGTCCATCACACAATACAAAAGCCTTTCATGTTGGCAACTGTACACTGACCGTGCTTAAGCAGGAACTGTTAGTGCAGATCAAGCAGGCCAAGAAAGCATCAGGCCATCATTTCCCAACTCCCCTCTCTCTATTTTGTGGGTTTTGTTCTGCTAAACTCTCTTCTATCCTCCTGGAGCGATCTGCTGCTCAAAGAGACTTCAGGTATGAAAGCTAATCAATAGCGAGCCATGTTAAAATAGAAACTTGAAGCTGTGAGTACAAGAAACCATTGATTTTTTTGTTTCTCTCTTTTTCCTGTCGCCTAAGGTCTTCCATTTAGATGGATCAGAGGAATATCTGTCTGTTGCTAATGCTCAGGTATACAGTTGCAGTACAGTATAGGACATTTTAAAACTCAAGTGAAATGCAAAGTAGTTCCATTGTCTGACAAAATCTAAAATGGCATCAGCGAAAAAGAAAAAAAATAAATATTTTTTTTTAGATTTTGCTTTAGGCATTAGTAGTGACTACTTATTCTTTCAGTTAATATTATAGATTTCTATATTTTACACATAAACAACTAAAACATTTTAAAGAAAAAATGACAGCTGTCAGACAGTTAACAAAAGGTAATATTACATATATATATTGCAATTAAATGCTTTCTATGTTTATTTTAGACTTTCAAAAGTTGTACACCACAAATATCTGATACTGCATATGTCTGTGTTTTAGCAACTGTAATAGCTGTGGTAGCATATTCAGCTGTGCTACCAAAGTCTCTGGCAGTGAAAAAGTTTTTGCAGATTTGCAGTTTGTTGAAGTTTTTAGTGTTATGGCAGCCCCTGTTCACTTTCATCATTTATTCATGCTGTTGTTTTGCTCTCCTCTGAGGCACAGCATAGGGGAATCAAACACTCTCACTGATAACAGCATGAAAAACTAATTTCACTTAATTGTTTTTCTTCTAGTGTTGTTTTACGTTAAATATGTTTGTGCATGTGTGTGCATCAGTGTTATTTAGTATTATTTCTATTCTATTATAGTATTTATTTATTAATATTAGAATTATTTCTTAATTTTTTTCCAGTTTATTTTAACTTTAGTTTAACTTGTAAAAATTTTGTTATGTGCTTTTTGTCATTTTTGTCATTTTTTATTTTTTATTTCCGTTTTAGTAGTAATTAAAACTTTTAACATTTGTATTTCAATTAGTTGCCAAAGCAATATTACTATATTTGTTTTTCAGGTTTTTATTTAAAATTAAAACCTTTTATATTTACATTAATAAAAATAAAAAAATGTAAATGTATAAATAATATAAATAATATTAATATTTTATTTTATTGCAATTTAATTTCAATTAACACATTGAATGACGTTTTTCTGTCATTGGTTATAGATCAGTCTCTAAGAGGCACAATTTAATCATAATTCAGTTATGACTACATGTGAAGTTACTGTGCTTGTATTTGCATGCCAGTATAAATACCAATAGCTGCAAAAAAACAGAGAGCTCTACATGTTTTGGTTGTTGTGTGTCTTGCTTTGTCATTTGAGTAACAGGTTCCACAGTTACAAGGGCAGGCTGCAGGCTAATAGCGTAATCTAACACAAAGTGTCGACTGGGTGCTCTGGTGTGCCGCCCCACACTGTCCAAAAATCATTTAGTCAGAGGTGACCAGATCTAAGGCCTGCTGTAGTCTCTATGATTGGATTGAGAAGTGGGGGAGTGATTCATCATTGTTAATACACTGCTGACAGCTGGAATCAGTAGGGCCGATGTCCGTGCCAACTCCAGCCTTGGCCAGTCACCGCAGATGCATGCAAAATTTACACAATTACCACAGCAACAAGTGCCAGTAAGGGAGCAGGTAGATGGGGCAACCACATAATTACTCTGTTTTTTAAACAGCTGGGAGGGATGCACACAGGAGATAGTAATAAATGGACTTTTAGGAAATAGTAAATCACTCTGCGAGGATTTATAAACAGCTGCTATACAACTATAACAAGACTAAAACTACTGACTAATCTCCATTTTAGACGTCTTTGTTCTGTAAATCTGCTTTTTAATAATATTCATTATAAAATGTTGGGTATAAAAATGTGTGCGTTTTCTGATAGCCAGGCATAACTCAATTTTGACAGAAGATTACACCACATCAGTATAGTGGAATATACAGTGGGGTCCAAAAGTATGAGACCACATTGAAAATCAAGGATTTAAAATCTCAATCAAACCTGGAATTAAACAAAGTTTTGTGGTTTTAATTAATTAATTAATTAATTAATTCATGAATATGCAAAATTGGGTCATTAATCAAAAGTTTTATGGTTATAAATAATATATTAAATAATAAAAAAATGTGTGTCACCAATCAAATAAGTAAATGTGTCATTGATCATGTGATCATTTGTACAGTCAAATGTTCTTCCATTTAAACTCAAGATGCTCTTCGGATTATTCTCAAATCATACTGGAAGTCATTATCATCAGCTTTTTCATTTTAACTCAAACTGTTATCCTGCAATTTCTAACAAATAAAACTGTATTAAATGTAAAAAAAAAAAAAAAAAATGCAAATTAGAAGCATTTCATTAGTGATCTCTGACTTTTGGACCCCAATGTTTGTGGTGTTCTCCAGACAGTTGAGACATGTTGGCTTTGTCTGGAAATATCTGGCAAATTTCATCTGTCGCTCAGAGTTTAAAGGCTTTCAATATAATGAGGAATCAGCTAGCACAATCTCACCAAGACCTCTGGTTCACAGAGGATTTGGCAAGCACTTGGAAGAAGAGGAAAAGAGAGGCTGGCAGGGCATGAAAGAACAAGCAATAGAAAGGATGAGAAAAGTTGCAAATAAATGAAAGGTGAAAGCCAGGGAAAAGAAACATTAATACATGATTTTCATCTCAGCATGCCTCCAACTCTTCCAATCATGCCTTTGCTTCATGACCTACAATTGGACCAGACTAGCAGCATCGCACTTCCTCTCAGAGCATCTCTCTGTTTTATTCTGTTTGTATAATCACAGCTGCTCTCCACACATATTCAGGACCTACACAAATATATAATATAAAAAAAAAAAAATAATAATAATAATAAAAAAAGCTGCTCTGGTATCCAGCTTTCCTGGCTGTGTCCATGTCTTACAAATGATCAACTCCCCTCAATCGAATCCTCTGTTGTGCTCTCATTTCACTCCTTTTTTATGCTAGAAATATAAAGTCAAGTACAAAGGCCTCCCATGGTCACAGGAACATCATTAATTTACCATTAATTCCAAGTCTCAATATTTCATAGACTACAGAGTAAATATATTCTCATTGTTGTTGAATTGTTATTCCTAGAAAATCAATTTTCTATTTTTAATGTTTATAAATGAAGAGTTCATTTGTAAAAAACGATAAATGGCACATTTAAAAAAAATAATAAACTGACTGCCGTGTGTTATTCTCCACATATAGCACGTTCTGAACCCTAAACACGTTTTGTCCACTGTCAAGGCATCGCAAGTTCACGTTTTACAGCAGAAACCGACAAGCACCCTTGTTGTTTGTGAACACAGCCTGATAAGTCCTTTTTAGCGAATCAGCGCACAGTATTCAGGTCAGGTGATAAGGCTGCTAGTCACTTCGAAAAGACATGCTATGAGAGGAGTCTCGTCAAAGCTGACAAAGTGATCGAGGATGGATAATTTCGACAAGCTTAATGAACCCGTGATATCTTCTTCGGAGCGTAAAAGGAAAATAAAAGCTGAAACTTTTTCACGGAACCTTGCTAAAGCAGCACATTACAGTGGTGAGGGAAAAGCTCCCTGTATTGCGTGTAATCACAACATAAAGTTTGTCAGGCGTCTACATTGTGAGCTGAGGAGATTACAAAGATTAACCGAAACGTTTAATATATATATATAAAAAACATATTTTCAATAAACTTCAATTTTGTAAGTTACCTGTATTTTTTTTAGTTATTATTACTTAATCAAAACAACCCAACTGCAGTTTGATTGATATTACTTGGAATGCACAATAAAAAACATGATTTATGAAAATTAATAAAAACTGAGTTTTTATCTGTTTTTGCAAATGAACTCTTCATATGTATTTTTTTTTTAAATATTAGATATTTTTAATATTTAAAGGAATAGTTTTTGGTAATATGGTTTATTTTTGCATTTCTCATGGAACCGATTGCTGCGAGTCTTTATGCAAGTGAGTATCACAACTTAAAGTACTGTACAGCACTCAAGAGGATCTTGGAATTTCTGTTATTGTCTGTGTTGCACTGCATCCAACTCTCCGGACAAACACTGTAAAAACCTTCAGTTGTTACCTTAAGATGTTTCCACAAAAATATTAAGCAGCACAACTGTTTTCAACATTGCTAATAAATGTTCACTTGCTAATAATAATAAATGGTCACTTAGATACTACCATATACATATTTTTTTCCAAGTATACAGTACACCTGTGACTTGTTGCATCAGTGTTTTGCACTATTTGACTATTTCTCCTCTTCCATGGCCTCATAGGATAGTAAAATGTCCATTGATTTAAACAGTGTTTCATGAACACTGCACACTCGGACATGCTGCTTTTGAAATTCTATATATACTTTATTATGGAAGTACACATATTCAGATGCTGGGTTTGGACTTCCTTGCTCTTGTTTTTTTAGAACTATACTCCCATAATTCTCTTTTGTGTCACCTTTGCTTTATGTCCCCCCCGCCATCTTCTTTTCTGTGCCTGTGAATGCATCTTCTTCTCATTTTTATTCACAGTCTTTGGGCGTTCCTGGTTGTCAAATCCTTTTGTGTCTTTTCCAACTTTGTATTATATGGCTTTAATCTTGTTTTTGTCTCTGTGCTTCCCCAATGTACAGCTCTTCGTCTTTGTGTTTAGCTGAGCATTGTCTGTTTTAGATGTGCTGTTAATTGCTCTGCAATGTGATTGATGGACTTTCATTACTACGATAGCAAAAACTTTCCATTAACAAATCATATGTATCACAGTAGCATCTGAAGATCTGGAAAAACAACTAGCGTATTCTTCCTTTGTTAAATCATTTAACAGAATCAATTAATATAAGCCCACCATATGTTCTTCCTAATCTTAGTTGGCGTCCTTTAAAATAACTTTCACTTGACTAAGTGAAAGTTACTGAGTACAGTGAGTCTCTTTGCAGAGGGAGGGACTAGTGGCGGTCCCTGGAGCAGTCCCATCACCATGGCCCCAGGGAGAGGGTCCCAGGGCAGGTCAAGACCGCTTGAGCCTCAAGACCCCAGTAGAAACAGAAGGGCGCACCCAAACTAGGCTATTCTTGGTAAATACGTCACTAATATACATGAAAACTACTGGAGTAAATGGATGACTATGCATGCCTTTAACAAAGCGAAGATTTAAAAAAATACTTTAAAAACATTTAGTGTCAGTGACTTCAGTGGGAGCATCATTTTTATGTTTTCTTAAATACTATTGTGTAGCATTAATGGAACTATTTGTTACAGATTTCAGAAGTTCCATTATTTGCATAACTGTAATCTAAACATATTTGTTTGCAAGCTAATGAACACCATCATTGATTATTGACATCAAACAGATGTACCAATGGAAGGGCAAAATAAGGTATGAACTCATTCAACTAAACAGGTAGTGTTCCAAGTTGCCGGCCCGCCATCTGTTGGTCACAATATTTTCATATTTGGCATTTAAGAACTTTTTTTTTTGTATTCATAAAACATGTCATAAGTACTGTAAACTGAGAATGTATGTATATCTGCCTTGAAACAAGTCAAGTGTTGCCCAAAAGTTGGCAGAAACTAGAAGCAATTGGTACATGACTTTTTTGCTCTGCGTGACATTTTATTTTCAACACAAGCAGCATGAATCTGGCGATGGAGATATAAGTGCTTGCTCGGACATTCTCCGTCTCCGCTCACACCCTTTCCATCTATCAGCACAATTTGCCAAAAAAAGCAAAGAAAGCTAAATGGCATATGGTGAATCATTTACATAAGTTAAACAATGATCAACAACAGCTCTTCCATTACTTTTCTGTACGACTAGTTGACTATTGAAAATGAGTAGTGGTGCAAGACCTGGGTAAATCATTCAGTTGGCATTATTTGGGTTACAATTACTCAAGAACCAAATGTGTGCAATTCTTATGCCTGTTTGCCAGGAAGATGAAGGCAGCTGACAGAAAATGTTGCATGGTGATATATGAAAATTACACACAACTGTTTTCTTTGTTCTCAATAGGAACAAAGCTAGATCTCTATGCCTTTGGGAAAAAACACTCTTTATCTCCCTTTTGGAGTAAACAAAGCTGTAAAATATAAAATGGAATATAAAGTAGAGATTAAGAGGCTGGAGTTTTGGCTCTGAGTGAGACCCCAGCGTTCGTACAGGATGAATAATTTAAGCACCTGCAATATTGTGTGTGCAGCAGAGGGGGACAATTTCCCTCTTGTACTACTGAACAAGTGGCGCTCATTCCCTTGGCCTCAGATGCTGTTTTCTGAGTGCCACAGCGGACTGATTTGTATCGTCATTATTGTCATTTTACAGATAAATGTTAACTGTAGAGGCTCTGGCTGCCTTTTACCTGTTGACTCAAAACAAATGGAAAACTCAGGCCCTGATTTAAATTGTATGATCTCTTTTCAAAAGCTAGAAAGGTGGGTGTGTTATTGGCACGCTGTGAACTCTAAAGGTTATGAAAAAGAATATATGGAAATGTAATGTCATAAGTTTGATTTTAACCCAACAGAACAGTGACAAGAGATCTTCAATATGGAAGCATTTAATAAAGGCAGCTTTAATCACCTTTTTGGTAGCTGCATGCTCATAGCTTCTTTTGTGCTTTAATTTGAAATGATATACAGCGCGCGCCGGCGCATTTGTGCACGCAATTGAACAAAGTCTGCACTCGTTTAACTAGCGCCTGCCGCTGAGGTGAAGCTTGAGTGCACGTCTGAAAAGTCTCCCGTTTGATGTGGTCGTAAAGACGTTCTGCGTCTAAATAAATGCAATTCTTGTCAATAAAAAAAGAGACAGTAGGGTGGCCAACCCTAGCTCTGCCCCTGCGTTAATTGTGTTAAATATTTTTAGCATGTTAAACTGAAAAAATTAATTGCATGTGTTAACGCAGCACTTTATATATATATGTATGTGTGTGTGTGTGTGTGTGTATATATAATTTAAAAATGTAATTAAATTATATATATATAT
>NW_015641426.1:577325-588803 GCF_001515625.1 Sinocyclocheilus rhinocerous
TATTATTATTTTATTTTTTTGTAATGATTTTTAAAAAATTTAGTTAAACTTTTTTTAATACTTTATTTATTGGAGTTTTAAACTCTCACAATGAAAAATTAAAAAAGAAATAATAATAACAAAAACATTTAAAAAAATTTGTCATTAACAAATACCCCACATACTAAGTAAAACTTTATTCAAAGGTAGGGTATGCGATTTAGGAAAGGCTAGCAATAGCAAGCTAGCTTTGAAAGCAAGATCCCACCCTCTCTGCATAATCACTCTGCAAAGCCACGCCTCCTCCAAAACACATGAATGCGCACAGCAGACCAGAGCCTAATCAGTGACACGATGAGAGACGGTGTTGGTTGAGGGTTGAATGCAACACTGTCAGATAACCTCATCATGTCTCATTCACTGGTGAGAAAACATTACAGTACAAAGCGCATAACATTACAATAATAACGCCTTCCATTCTCGCTCAGTCAGCAATAGCGTAATGGAACACACTGATGAAGTATCGTGTCTGTGTGAACAGTGTGTGCAGAGGTATGCACATACATACGTTGACAGGCTGGTAGGACAGCCTATGGTAAACTTCGGATCTTCGGATTTTGTCTGCTTAATCAAAATGTTTTCTAATACAGGGGTTTTGAACCCTGTCCTGGAGGACCCCCAGCCCTGCACATTTTATATGTCTCCTTCATCTACACACCTGATTCAACTCATCATCTCATTAGCATAGACTGCAAGACCTGAATTGGGTGTGTCTGATAAGGGAGACATACAAAATGTGCAGTGTTGGGGGTCCTCCAGGACAGGTTTGAAAACCCCTGTTCTAATACACTCACTTATTTGTTTAAAGCTGCAGTCCGTAACTTTTTTTGGTTCAAAATGATCCGAAATCAATATTTGAGCAAGTACATAACCAGCCAGTGTTCAAAACTAATATGTGTTTATGAAACAGATGTGAATTGTGAAATTATGTGAAATTAAATTATATTCCAGTTATAAATGTGCTTCTGATTACAGATAGCCTGGGATTACAAAGATTTGTATTTTAATAGATTAATCCGCGCTGGAGCCATGCCGACTCACAACACAGGCAAGCTAGATAATTCCGCACACAGCTGCAATTCCAGGTTTTCAAACAGAGATGGCGACAAAGAGGCAAAACTTACGGACTGCAGCTTTAATGAAAAATCCCTTACAATTTGCTGCAACACACAATGTACCTGTAATTAGTGTTGCTTTCGTCAACGAAAATTATGACTAAATATCGTCGTCAACGAACCTTTATCACGTGACACCTACTTTCAAAGACTATAGCACAAACCAATAGCCTTCAAGTGCATGTAGCAAGTCAATAGCTGTATCTGAAATCGGCTCCTATACTCTCATTCACTATTCCCTACATTACCCCACTAATACAGACCACAGTGAATGAAAAAGTTTGAGCGAATTTGGAGTCTGAGTGCACCGGAAGGGATGTGAACACCATCTTTTGGTGAGATGCAGAAATTAATTCAGCGTGATGCTCAAGGTGCATCACTTTCTCTTGTGGCTAGCCGCTGAGTGTACATCGGTTGTACACTCGTTATGGGATTGAATGAGTGTACTCAGAAATGTCCACTATGGTTTCAGACAACTCTACAAATAGGTGCGATTTCAGACACAGATGATATTTGAGTCTAAACAAACTGCATGAATTTTATTTGTGAACAAACTGAATGAACAAAACCTCTCATTATGAGCATCTCCTGCATGCACTTCATTCATTTCAGCATGTGAGTCAATCTCGTTCACAACAATGAATGAAAGGGGTGAAAGAATAATGAAGGTGTATAAAATTATACTTAAACATTCTTTATACAGTCTCTTAGACAAAGTTTAGCAAAGGCTAGTAAGATTGTCAACTCAGTGTTTTTGAACAAAAAAATATTTACTCACAAAGACTTTGTCGCCACGTACTTTTTAGTAAACAGATTTAAAACATTCAAGTCATTGGGATGAATCAAATCTCCAACCACTAAACCACTAAAAGTAATGCTGGTTTTGTGGCAGACCTCTAGGAGAGCTTTTAACTGTGAAGTGCTCATGCCAACCCCTCCATTGTCCTAATGTGAAATTAATCATAATGTTTTACCATTTTTTTCTTTCTCCCACCCTGCTAACTAGTCACATTGAAAATGTCGGCAAATTTGTAAAACTCTATTTTTTCCCCTAGCAGTTTCCTTCTGTTGCCCTTAATGGCATAATTTCTCCAAACAGGCACTGAGCAATCCATTTCACTATTTAAATGTTGTTGTTTTTTTGACAGGCCCCTTTAAACAAAGCAGAGCTGATGAAGATACCACTGTCTGTGGATGGATAAGGCACAGCACTAGTGAATACCGTCTGTCTAAATGCACTAAACTTTCATTTAGTCACTGCTGCTGCCTTCAGTGCTGTCCAGGTTTTCACAGCTTGTACCTTATACATTATTCACCAGGTCTGATTCACCAAAACCTGAGAAGTCAGGCGCATGAGAGAGGTAGCGAAAGAACAAGGAAAAGTGATAGAGTGTGTATAGAGGAAGTGGGTGGTAATAGGACCTGTGTGGGTACATCTATACATATGTTTGTGTTTGTGTTTCTTTACCTTAAGCATGCATATAGAAAGTCTGTGGTGTGTGAATTTATGCGAGTATATCTGAGACGCGGCAGGCATGATGTGTGTGTCCTTTTCATTATCACCAAATCCGACACTCACTGACTGAATGTTTGGTTTAAAGGGATAGCTCACCATCAGATAAAAAGATTATGTCATAATTTACTCAGCCTCATGCCGTTCTAAACTTGTATGACTGTCTACTGTGGAACACAAAAGAAGATGTTTAGAAGAACATTTCAACTGTATTTTTCCAAGTCAGTGGGGTCCATAACCACACCGGACACCACTGTATTTCCTTGTATACCTTTTTTGTGTTAACTACCCCTTTAATTATCTCTTGCTGGGCCCCAATTTACATGGTTATACTGCACACTCTTTTTTGTGAAGAAAATGTACATACTTCTGAGTGTATAGCAGAAGGGTAGGCAAGCTTTGGGACATGTTACCACATCATACAATTGCGTCTTAAAACCATGGGACATTTTTGTCGTACTGTATAGTTATGTGCATCCTGTCACTATAAACCAGCCTGTCAATCATTTAACAAGTAACATGCTCATATCCTCACATTTCAGTTTCACTACTCAATCCTACCCTATGGGAAAGATTAGTATTTATAGTATTTATACATTTATAGTATTTAATCATATTTATTTTTTTATGTATAATAAAATATTATTTATAAATATTTGTATATTTTCATTTTAATTTAGTTTTAGTAATTTTGTTATGTGATTTTGTCTTTTGTATGGTTTTTTTATTATTATTTCATTTGTAGTTTTAGTCATTTGAGTTTAACTAAAATAATAATAATAAATAACTTAATAAATCTGCTTGTCATGGCATTATCTTTCATGTGTTTTCTTGCAGTTAGTTAATTTCCAAATGTATCTTTAAAAAGGTCCACATGATGTTTCAGATTAAATATAACACACATAACATTAAATAAGTAATTTTAATCAGGTTGTGGACAATGAAAAGTGTGCACAGATCCACACTTCAGAAATCTTATCAGTTACAGTTGACCATCCTGGGATTTCTGGCATGCTCTCTTCAGCATATTATGCTTTGGGTCATTTATTCTATTCTCACATACTAATTAGGATGGATAGTATGCACACTGGGATGTCAGACTTGGTGCTCCTGTGGTGTGTTTTGGGTCCTAAAGCTGTGCATCTGTCTGCGTGTTCCATAGCCTGTAACATAGGCTCTTCATTTCAATCATTCATGGCCAAACACACCAGTCTTGAATAGACTGCGTGCTTGCCTCTCTGTCGTGAGGCTCTGCTGACTAAATGACGGGCAGAGCAATTTTCTTCAAACGGTTCCCTGTGGACAATGATTGCCCCAGGCAGCAGCTTTTGGCTTGTAGTCACAAACCCAGTACTGTAGTACTGACAGAACTGCCTCTCTGTCGTGAGGCTCTGCTGACTAAATGACGGGCAAATGACGGGCAATTTTCTTCAAATGGTTCCCTGTGGACAATGATTGCCCCAGGCAGCAGCTTTTGGCTTGTAGTCACAAACCCAGTACTGTAGTACTGACAGAACTGCCCCATACCTGCGTCCACTTACCCCTCTTTTGACCACCCGAAAACTCGCTGTTGACCCATCAACAGGGCTGGAGCAGAAAGTGAAGGAAAGAACAAACTTGAAAGCCTGGTTTTGCTTGGGTTCCTCCTTTAATTCTCCTTCCCTCCTTGCGGTAGGTGAGTCATGGCAGCAGTATTACAGGCCAAATCTCCACAGTGTGATGAGGAGGGATCTACTGGGCTGCTTATGAGAGAGACGCACTAGACTCTGTGCTTGAGTTTCAGATTTACATACAAAGAATGGAGTGCGCAAGAAACAGCGGGTCTGAAATAGTAGTGATGACTTAGAAATGCCCTAGCAGGTTAAGTGCAACAGAGGCACAGTTGAATATTAATATAATGGGAAATGCCTGCCTGGTGGCTTAATAACTCATTAATAACTAACTTAATAACAAATAAGTTATTATTGATTTTACCCCTCGCTTCCTTTTTACGAGAACATCTGGATTTTCTATTGTGTTTTGCATGGCAATTTCTTTGAAAGTTTTTGGAAACTGGAAGTGAGCATGTGTAACAGGTTAGATGTCCTAGCTAATATTATATAAAAGTTTTATAATACTATTACCCAAAAACTATTACCCCTTCAAACTGCTTCATTTGCATGCATCTGACCAAACTTTAATATTTAATTTATCCCTGTGACGGCAAATTAATTTCCAGCTGTCATTAGTCTTCAGTGTCACATGACATATTATTATTATTATTATATTAGAATTCTTATTATTATCAATGTTAAAAAGTTGTGCTGCTTAATATTTTTGTGAAAAACGGTGATACTTTTTTTCAGGATTCTTTAAATAATAGAAAGTTCAAACGAACAGCATTTTTTTTTAATAGAAATGTTTTGTACCATTATAAATGTCCTTAATGTTACTTTTGATGAATGTAATGCATCCTGCTCAATAACACACACACACACACAGTCTGGTTCACTATCCTTGTAGGGACTCCCCATAGGCGTAATGGTTTTTATACTGTACAAACAGTATTTTCTATCGCCCTTCACCAACCCTACACCTAAACCTACCCCTCACAGAAAACTTTATGCATTTTTACAATCTCAAAAAAAAAAAAAAACTAATTCTGTATGATTTATATATGTATATATTTTTGTACCCATGGGGACCTCAATTTAGGTCCCCACGGTGACACAAGTCCCCATGAGTTGGTCTGTATTCAGGTTTAAGTCCCCACCAGTGTTGAAAACCTGTACACACACACACAATCTTACTGACCCTAAATTTTGACTTGTACTATGTGTGTGTGTGTGTGTGTGTGTGTGCATATCATAGAAGTGAGTAATAACTGGATTTACTTTGGGAATTGGTCACTAATTGACTGAGACTATGCTTATGTAATTTTTCCATATATTCAGGGCTTAAATAATTTGGCTACAAGTAGAATTTGATTGAATGGAGTGTCTCATGTCAGATTGAGTTTTACACAAGTACAATGGCCCAGATGCAGTCTCATGTGACACCAGCAGGGTTATATGAGTGAGACTAATTGGAAAAGTCTGCCGTGAAGCATAGCAGCAGACAGGCCATGTGAATGTGAGAAGGTGAATGAAAGTACAAGTTCAAGTTTCAGGGGGGACTGTATCAGACGACGCACCTGTTCTCCCCTCTGAACCAGTGCTGGTTGAATGAGGAGGGTGGGTCATGTGTCCATTCACCATCTGCTGTTGGTCTAACTCACAAAAACACTCTCAGACTGGTGCACAACACTCACTGTACCATCACAAATGTCATGCCATGACTAGAAAATAGTATAATGAAATGCTTTATACAAATATTCAAATCAGTTTTGTCTCAGATTTGATTGTGAGTGTATTTAATCTTAATCGGAGCCTCAGACAGTGTGCCCACATACCACCCACAGTTCACTGCCAGATACATACTGCATTCATAAATGACAAGAGTGCTGTATGATATACAGTATGACGAATGAATATGCATTTAGAGATTTGCAGATTAGCAGGGTTTTTAAATCGTTAGTGTTTTTAAATAATACATTTAAGTGAGCGTTTGATGAAGGCAATCTAAACATAAAAATGGATGAAAGGAACATGAATAATTAATATTCAATATCAGCCGATACCAAATAAAAAAAAATAATAATAAAAATAATTTATATGGTGCTGATATGTTGTATATCCTAGCCTATTCTATGCCAGTCTGTTATTGCAGTATCAACTATTACTGATAAACCTGCCTCAGATCTTTCCCTGAGTGGGTGGCCAGAATGAGCTGGAAAATGGCTTTATATTGATGGCTTTATATATATGTCAGGCTAAATAAATATAACTATCCATGAAATTGACATTATTATACAACAGTATTAAAATACATTACTGTTCTAAAGTTTGGGGTCAGTAAGATATTTGTCTTTGAAAGAAATTCTAACTTTTATTCAGCAAGAACGAACTAAATTGTTCAACAGTGACAGTAAATCAATTTATAATCTTAGAAAAGACTTCTATTTCAGTTTCTGTTCTTTTCAAATTTCTATTCATCAACAAATCCTGACAAAAAGTATCATGGCTTCCACAAAAATATTAAGCAGCACAACAGTTTTCAATACTGATAATAAGAAATGTTTCTTAAGCATCAAATAAGCATATTAGAATGATTTCTGAAGGATCATGTGACACTGAAGACTGAAGCAAATACCGCTGAAAATTCAGCTTTTCCATCACAGGAATAAATCTAAAAAGTAATAAATATATGCAATAATATTTCACAATATTACTGTGTTTATTGTAATTTTTATCAAATAATCGCAGCCTTGGTGAGCATAAGAGACTTCTTTAAAAAAAAAAATCTTTCTGACCCCACACTTTTGAACGTTGTGTGTAATCTGACCATTTCTGTGCATTATACTATTTTTGTATGTCTGCCTGCTTTGTACGTTGCTGCACTTGAACACACTTCAGTATTCACTTTACGAGACACCGGCAACATCACAATCCACCTGCTGATTTTGAGGAAAAATTCAGGACTATTGCAAGAACACGGTGGATAACTGGTGGAAAAATGTCATCTAGGTCTCTTTCCCTCACAGTGGGAATGGACGTTGAGAGCCCATTAGCAGCTGGGAGATAGTGAACGGCGAGAAATCAGTTTTGAGGTGAGCGTTAAGTCTGCAGGGACTGATAACCATCAGTCTGCTGAGAGTTTTTGTTTGAAATTAGAAGGAGATGAGTTGTTGAGAGAATGACTTTAACTGTGGGTGTTTAGCCAGTCGAATCAGTCCACTGGTGTGTAATCTGTTCAGGGGAACATTTCATCAAATCAGTTTGCATTCTGTCCTGCAGTTTTCTTTTTCCGTCTCTCTCTCACAGACAGGCACTCACTCACACTTTGCACATCATAAGGTTTGTAAGTCACAGAAATCCCTCACTGCCTTTCAGCTGTCTTGCATCTAGATGCCGATCAATAGGGCAACAGAGATTGATGTCCCAGCGGGTATGGCTTTAATGAGAGCTTTACACAAGCAACAGATGCAGAATTATGGCATTTTGATGTCCAGCATGGCTCACAAATACTCCAGAGTAATTGCATATGTGGATATTGTGGTATACGTCCCCAGACAAACAGATTGTCTTGATATGTTCAAGTGATGTTGTATGACGTTATATGCACCCAACTGAACCGACTTTAGGCTGTCATAACTGTTCATGTGCATCTGCAACAGTTTTTGGTGACTGTCCATGAAAGGGCACTCTGCTAATAACCTTGTGATATCTGCTCAGCAAGGGGGAAGATTAATAACATGTCATTAACTAGAA
Organism: Sinocyclocheilus rhinocerous; assembly: GCF_001515625.1. NCBI lineage: Eukaryota > Metazoa > Chordata > Actinopteri > Cypriniformes > Cyprinidae > Sinocyclocheilus > Sinocyclocheilus rhinocerous. Next base: position 585,341 of record NW_015641426.1, read on the forward strand.
ACAGAAATCTTCATAGCCTAGCTGCATCATTATGTGATATATTTTTGCAGCTGCATCATTTTGAGTGAATTTTTTGCAAGTAAACACAATGTTTATTTATTTATTTAATTTTACAGTACATTATTTTACTTATGTAACTGTAAATGTAAGTTTTACGGTGCCCCAAAAGGGACATAGTGTTGGTAAATAAAATGAGATGGGAGGAAAATCTATCTCCAATAAGAATATCTACAGTATATCCTTGAAACAAGATACATTTAGTAGGGCTGGACAATAATTCAATATCAATATGTATCGCGATATAATTTTTTTCAATAACGGTGATATGATTTTTAAACACATTTCCGATATTTCGATATACATTACCAGTTTCCCATTCATTGATATATTTGTGCTGTTTGACTTCGTTGAATAAACATGAGCAGTGCACGTTTCAAATTCATAACATGGCGCGGGTGTTTTATATGAATGTATCTTTGAAGGGAATTGACTGTCTTCAGAAAAGTTTCGATGGCATTTTCATTTGATCTGATAAAAGTAGCATTCATGAGCGGAGCTGCTTTGATTACAGCCATTACTGGAGAAACCGCTAGTTTTATCACTCTAAAAGCGCCTCCTGCTGGCAGAGAATGAGTTTTCATTTTAAATAAGCCCGTCTCCAGCAACATCGTATACAAAATGGCATAAGATATTTGTTATCTGCGAATATGTTGTGAATTAAGTTTGTTTTTCTTACCTCATTGACAAATACTTTTTTTCCCTTGTTTTGAGCATAAATGTAAAAAAAGCTTTAAACAGAAAAAAATGCTTGATTAAACTTTATTCAAAATATACAAATCTTAATATCTTAAACTGTTTTGTTTCCCAAGTAAATTTATCTTGTTTAAAGGATAATTAGGCATTTGAAAATTGAGACAAAAATACTGATTAAAATATAATGTATTTGCAGTGAAGGAATCTATTCTCCTTCCACACATTCTTAATAACTTCTCCATCCTTTATACACAGGCAGCAGAAGATAGGGACACTGATTTTTTTCTCCCCCTATGAGCAGTATTTCAGGGACATGGAGAAGAAGTTGTGCTTGAGAGAAGTTATGTATGTTATTAAGGGGATGGCTGTGCCAAGCTTCTCCTGAGAGCTGGGGGATAAAGCTCTTTTCAGCACAAGACCTGATGGGAGTTAATATCACGGCAGCTGGAGATCAGCCCTGCAGGCAGTAAGCACGTACATGCATTTCTGTCGGGTAATTATAGTAGGGTGGCAGGGAGGATGGCCGGCTGGGTCTGGTAGCTCAGTCGCTGGGAGATGAGGGACCCTAAGCCTTGGAGGCGTCCATCCTCAGGATGCCGAAGCTTTAACCCGCCGTTCAGCATTCTGCCTCCAGCATCCTGTGTTTATATGGAAACAGGTCAGCCGTGTGCTGGGGGGTGGGTATGGGGGGTTTAGGGCTTAGTGGAGCTGACAGTCGGAGACAACACAATTACACAAGCTCATACACACAGGCTTAGCCAAAAACACATTTACGGTCACGCAAGCACACCAGCAAACAAGCCCGCACTCAAAATTTGATTAAAAACACCCTCTATACAGACACATGCAGACAAAATATACTGTGGCGACAATGCCATAGTCCTTCAATATACAGTGATCCCAAAACACAGCAGGACACCTAAAATGACACTTAAAGGCATGAAATGAAAATTCACGTTATCCGTTTTGTAAATGCATGCTACAGATCTTTTTTTAGATGTTTTTTGACCTCCTAATTTTTAATCAAAACTTAATCTTTCCATGAATGAACAGACTTCTCTCTAGTGACGTATCCTGGACATCTCCAATTATTTCGTGATTTTTTTATTGAGTTTGCATTTAGATCTGCCTCCATCCAATCAACAACATCACCATTACATTACAACTGGACTTCCATAATATGGAAGTCAAATGCTACCGGCAACTGTTCGGTTACCAATATTCTTTAAAATATATTCTTTTGTGTTCAACAGAAGCAATACATTTATACAGGTTTGGAACATGACGGCGAGTAAATTATATAAAAATTTTCATTTTTGGGTGAACTATCCCTTTGTCACACTTAATTGTCTGAGTGTCATTACAATAGATAACAAAATATCAAGGTGTCATCTGCAATAATTAAATTAACTTAGTTAATTTAATCGTTTTTACAATTACATTTTTTTATTGTTTTAGAACATATACGAAACAGATAAAAAAATCAAATGAACAATATACAACATAAAAATTCCATAAAAGAAAAAGAAAAAGGATATGTCAAATAAACAAGACGAGAGTTCAGGGCCTTAGTGTGTCCAACAACACCTCAGCATTTTCTGCCCAGTTCTGAATAGTTCTGTCCTTTGCTCCATTGAGCTTTGCCATGGTACCCTCTAGTAAAGCGATATCTCTAAAGTAGGAAAGCCAAATGAAGGTTGGTAGAAGAGATATATGGTTCAATTCAGAGCTCTAGAACAGTCTTTTTGGCGGCCGTACCAGCTGCTAATAAGGTTCGTTTTTTGTTGTGCATTTAGTTGAAGTGTAGAATCAAGTGTAAGTGTAAAATATCAGAAAGAACATTACATGCAAATGTCCAGAATGGTACTACAGCGGGGCATTCCCAGAACATATGCATGTACTACTACAGACTTATTGCAGAGATGACAATAAGGATCTGAACTAACTTCATACAGTATGCTTGGAGTAATGCCCTATTAACAAGTTTATAATTAATCATCTGATGTGCAAGGTTCTTGTACAATTACTTTTAACTAGTGTGATTCTTGACATTAACTATGAACATGTTCTGTATCTGACAAATTCAAAGTGTCACAATATATATATATATATATATATATATATAATTTTGATATTTTTTATCATTTTACATTTCAGGCCCAAGAAGTGTGTTTGTCCTTTTATTTTATTTTATTTATTTTTTTATTATTATTATTATTTTTTTTTATTTTTTTATATATATATATTTATACCTTAAAGGTACATACAGGTGCATCTCAATAAATTAGAATGTCGTGGAAAAGTTCATTTATTTCAGTAATTCAACGTTTATGTTAATGTAATTTTCATCCTCTTAATACAGCAATGCGTTATGAAGTCAGAGTTATTTGATTTCAAAGGAAGAAAAGTCAAAAAGGATTGCTTTTAGAAAGTGATCTGTCTTCTAATTAAAGCATTAGTGTATTTTTGTGTGTTTTTTTTGAAGCAACTGCATAATTTATTCATGCCGCAATGCACTCTGTAAACCTAAATGAAAGGATCAAGTACCCCCTACAGTTCTTTTTTAGTTACTAGAACTCTTGTGTAAGTAAACTATACTAACTAAGCATTTGTCAGTACAACCAGTGGTGGAAAGAGTACTGAAAATTTGTACTCAAGTACAAGTACTGTTACATTGCTGAAATAATACTCAATTACAAGTAAAAGTACT
>NW_015641426.1:588957-589511 GCF_001515625.1 Sinocyclocheilus rhinocerous
CTCCACCTCTTGCTCATAGCAGATTCACGATGGATAGGAGTGGTTTAGAATATCTGCTTGTTACGTCTGACATCACGCTTCACCGCTTCTGGGTCCTAACGCTCTGCCAGACGCCCCCCCAAAAACAACAACCTGTGCATATACACACTCACAATGTCATGTAATACTGAAATTACATGATAAAAAAAAAAAAATCCATACTGAAATGATGGCCTGACACTGATTCAGATAAAATATTATTGTCTGAGACTCTGTGAGCATGGAGACTGTAGTATGCACAGTACATTTTTAAATGCTTAGCTTAAATATGTAATATTAATTAAATAATGCTCATAAATTGCTGTTGAGATAGCATTCTCAAGTGAAATAAGTAGAGGCATGGACCCGGAAACAGCAGTCCTTACATCATACTTAACAAGAGGATTCTCCCGAAGCCGTCAAACTGACGTCATCAGAGCCAGAACGCCATTCCAGAGTGGAAGCCAATTTTCAGGTTTTGGATTAAAGATTACGACGTCAGACAATTTTTTTCCCCGGTGTATTGACTTCCACAG
>NW_015641426.1:589638-589945 GCF_001515625.1 Sinocyclocheilus rhinocerous
CAATTGTTCACCACAAGACTAGTAATGTGCACTAAAAAGTAAGTAGGGTCATTTTTGATTTCATGACAACTAATCATTTTCAATACCATTGGCAAAACTAACACATACTACTGTATACTGCCATATAGATATTTTAACATTTTAATATTTGTATTTTTTATTTTTTCACATCCATTTTTTCAAGGCAATCATTATTTCAAGATTATTATTTCAAGCTTTGAAATTGGTTTAATCCAAGTCTTCTAAAAAGACACATTCGCTTTATACGATGAACAGATTTTAATATAGGCTTTTATTTACATACATA
>NW_015641426.1:590450-597484 GCF_001515625.1 Sinocyclocheilus rhinocerous
GTTCCTGTGGCTCAGTGGTAGAGCATTGCGTTAGCAGTGCAAAAGGTTGTGGGTTTGATTCCCAGGGAACACACATACTGGTAAAAAAAAATGTATAACCTGAATGCACTGTAAGTCGCTTTGGTGTCTGCTAAATGCGTAAATTATTATTATTATTAAAGTTCCATCTTTGATTGTTGAAAGACATTCCGCTGCATTTCACTTACAGCCAATAAAATTTCCAGTAGGATTTTCATCGATCAGGCGTGGATCTAGTCTGAATGGTTGATAACTTTTGACAAAGTTTAATCCAGGAGCAAAGAGAAATAATTTCTCATGACTGTGTTCTCATGTTACAATAAAGCGCTCGCCACATTTGCACGGGAATGATTAAAATGATGCGAAATACCTGCAATCCCACGTGGTCATTCAGACTCTGTAATTTACAGGAGGCGGATGCGTGTCACTGTCAAACTCGCTGTCGGAGAGCAAAGAGAGATGCAGCTTGGAAAAGCGGCGGCTTTTCTCGGTTCAGATATCAGGGCTTTTATTGGTCCATTTACGATCGGATATCTTTATTGGCTACTGAAGTGCCGTCAAAGGTTTGAATATCAATTCAAATTGTTGGCGTACTCAGTAACGAACTATGATTTAAAAGTAACGAAGTAGATTCTTTTGCTTAATTTGTACTTAAGTACAAGTAAAAGTACAGCTTTAAAAATATACTCAAAAAAGTACAAGTACCCGAAAAAACTACTTAATTACAGTAACGTGAGTAGTTGTAATTCGTTACCTCCACCACTGAGTACAACATATTATTCCTATTTCACTTTACTTCGTTTTTTCAAGGCAATCGGTTTGCATGCTTTTTTTAAGTAAGCCCAACTAATTAGATTTTACAGTGTACATATTAGTACCTAAAATATCCTTAAGCATATATATTAGAACTTTTTGAAAGAGTACGGCCCCAGTAACAGTTTTGTACCTGTTTTTTTCTGAGAGTGAATTTACCATGCCACAGATGTATTACCAACTAACATGATATATCAGAGTTTAGAAGACATAAACAAAAAACTAATTGTCTCCTTTCAGTTCACATGGTAAAACCACTTTCTTCCAGGTCCTCTCATCTTGATTTGAAATATCCATGAGACCTATTCAAGACCCTCCCTGTCTGGCTCTATCATGCAAACATCATTCCTGGAGCTGATCTCTGTCCCAAATGGCATGAGCGCAGACCAGCCGCCTCACTGCTTCACACAAATCCTCCGTCGTTAATGGTGGTTTATGGTTTTTACTGCTAATGCGGGGGAATTTAAAGAAGGGCCCCCGGGGTGCATGACTGGGCCTCTGGTGATAGTAAAAGAGCAAATGTTCATTTTCATAGGTTATTAGGCATTGATTTTCTGTGGATTAAGAGGTCTCGTAACTTTAAGCACTATGAATTTAAAATGCACGTGGAAATGCTGTTATCAGCTTAACAGAAAGACTGAGATGCATGCATACACGCTCACACGTGGATATACTATCTTCTGTTCTTTACTCATTCACTTTTCTCATATGTATTAGTTTAATCCGCTCTGTGCACATCTAGTCCTTTTCATTTTTACTGTCTCTTCCCTTGTTCTGTGGTCTTTACTTTTAATTTTCTCATTCTGTTTCTGTTATTCTCCTCTCGCCCTCCCCGTGTGACTATTTTAGCAGTCTGTAGATGAAATTCTCCCCCAATTAGCCTTTCTATAATCCCATGCTCCGAGGCTAAACTGTAAACACCCCAAAGGCCATTGTCTTTATCCAGTACACAATATTTTTTTTTTTTGAGTTGATAATATTGGCAAGTAAGGCTGAATGCTTCACTGAAGGGCATCCTGCAATGTGACTGACAGAATGAGACTAGACTGGCACGTCAAGGTCAATCGACTCTTGTTTTCATCTGTTAAATCAAACAATCTGTATTGTTCTATATACAATTAACAGTGGCATCAACCAATTTTAATTTCAAAATTCGCTCTGGTGCTGTGAGCCAAGGCTTGTTTTTACTTGTGGTACACAAGGGTATTTGGTAAATAATCCACAACTGTTCTGAATCATTCTAGTTGAATGACATGTACTGTATTGTAAAGCTTGATACGAGGGCATTGTTTAGCCTGAAGAAACAGTCCATAGAACTACAGCATGTAGTGTCTACTATGAAGGCAGGAACAAACAACCCCTGCTAAGATGTACAAGAATTAAGACAAATGCTTTTATGTTTTACAAATCAACAGGATAGTTCACCCAAAATTTTAAATCTTGTCATAATTTACTCACTCTCATGTTGTTTTAAACATGTATGGAATAAAAATAATAATAATAATAATACATATGTGAAAGAATCTTCGTGCTTTTTTATTTTTATTTATTTATCTCTTTATTTTTTTATGTACAAAAAAAGAAAATGACTTTCAGTAAGTAAACTTGATTTGTGCACTATATTCCAGGACCTCTTAAGCCATACAATAACTTTGCAACTTTGCGTGAGGAACAGTCTGAAAGTAATTTATTTACCGATAATCTTCCCTTCCAGTGAGCTGTTAACTAGAGAAGTGTTGCAAATGGTTTAAGTCAGTGAGTTGAACTGGAGAACAGGAACAGTTAATGTATCATTCTTTTGAATCAGTTCTTTTCAATAAACCATTTTATTTAGTTCAGAAAATGGCCTGTACGATTCATACAAAAACCTTTGAAACACTTGGAATATAGTGTACGACTCCTCTTTAGTTCCATGGAAAAAAATAAAAGCAAACAGGCTTGGAACATCATGAGAGTGAGTAAATATATATATATATTAGATTAACTATTTTTATTTTTAGGTGAACCATTCTTTATTATTTGAATCACAGTAAACATAAATATTAATGCCTGTCATACACAATTAAGGGAATAATCGTAGAGCAGAACTAGGGTCACCACCCGTCCCGCTTTGCGTTGTACCACACAGCATTTTCACCCCTTGTTCCGCACATCGCATATTGAGAAAATATCTCGCATTTTCAACAGTCTGTTGGTTTTTAATTGTCATATTAAGAAAACGTGCATGCGTTCTTTTGCCTTTTTAAGAAAGCTTTTAAATGAATTTATTGTTTTTGCGGCGTAGTTTCACCTACATTTAACAGCACTTCGTCAAATAGCAACCTGCCTCACACGAATACAACAGCCATTTTTAAAATCCTATCCAGTGGTTGAAAAGAAAAGAGTAAACACGGTCACTAAGAGGCTGTGACGGCTGTCAATCAAAATGTGGAGTGGGTGATTCCTTGTGTTCCCTGTCAGAAAACAAACTTGCTCGTGTTCGGATAATTCGGTAAAGTAAAAGCTATTTTACAAGGCATCATAATGGCAACAAAAAAGAGAAAATTTTCTTTTAGTGAAGAATGGGCTAGGACATATACCTGGGTGAATGTCTGTGGTTGGCAACATTGCTCAGCGCTACGAAAACACGTTGTAAATACAATCTTTTGACACTTGCATTTTGTGCTCTGGAGCATTTACCAAATCTGTTTCACCAATATCCTAATATTACAGTTTTAACTGAGGGTGCTTTTCACTGCATGAGATAATGTACATGTGGCGTGAGAGTGTGAGAAAAGTGTCAATTTCGTGAGTCTCACGCTGAATGCGTGAGAGTTGGCAGCCCTGAATCAGTATTTACATAGCATAACAGTAGTAAATGTATTGTCCCTCAAAATCCCATCTACTGTCCCGCAACAGATCTATTGCCAGGTGGTCACCCTAAACAGAACACTGACTCTGTTATTAGAAAAACTTTGGGGGCTTTTGACTGATGGTACTTTGTGGGGGTAAAAGAGGGAGGGGTTACATACGGGATTAATTATGTTCCCAGACCCACTCATCCTCAACCCAAATCTTTTATAACCAGACAAAACCTTACTTTCTCTCCCTCTCTCTAAAATGTACATGAAACATTGAGTATATATAAAAAATGTTATGTAAAGAACGCAGAGTTTGGTAAGATTGAAAATGTATAAACTCATCATTTCAGCTTAATCCAGTATTTTATATCCATGTGCTTATTTATTTGGTAGTCACGTAGCACATTCCAGTGTCCTGGTCACCCTGTCTGGGTTCATTATAATGACTGTCTGGCTGTACATGATCTAATACTTGAACTCTGTATGAGTGTTGGTCCTTCAGTGACTGAACAGTATCAGCGCTAGTAAATAATGAAGTCTGTTTCCCTAGAAACGCAGCAAGTTGAAACAACAGAGGATGAATAAATGAAAGGAAATCTGACATCAGGTTCAAACACAGCACTGCACTAACTCTTCATTAGTTTTGTAGGCCAGTGAAAGCCTCCCATTCTCTGTGGACTTTGCGTGCTTAATTAATGTGTGCCTCTTTTTAATGTTTACGCACATTAAGTCATTGTGCACATCAGGAGCAGTTAAAAGCGAATCCATTTATTGTTGCTCTCTCTCTGTGTCTATCATATTTAACAAATAAAAATGACAATGAGCGCTTTGCTATAAACAGTGCCATTGTTACAGCTTTGGCTGGACTGAGAATGATAATGAAATACAGGTTCTGGGATATTTGCTATTTTAAATCATGAAACGGAATTATTCAGATTGGCATTTTATTATGGTAATTACATGGATTCACATGCATTTATGTAGTAAGGAGAATACTGATTATTTAAATATATAATGAACAGTGGAGAAAGTTAGTCCAGAGTTTTGAATACACTATATAGTGTACATTGATAGATAATGAAGAATACATGTTCTCATTCTATCCACTGTTCACAAATCAGTTTAATAGCAAGTGCAGATTTTGGTGAGGAATGAAATGGGTGAACAGTAGGGTAGGGATTTGAATAATAATGTGTGTCTATCCATGTATTTACACTAATAAACGGGACTGGACAGACAGCTGAAAGGGATTTACGGCTGCAAGTTGACAAACAGTTTCAAATGTGCAAGCCAGATGAGATTATAATTCATCAAAGATTGTATATGGAAATAAATTACAATTGAACACTGCATGCAATTTATAGAATTCCTATAGGAACTCACTGTAGATTGTCTATGACCCCTTTCCAAAAGATGCCATATTGAGGCATCGTAGTTTTGCTGTGAGAGATTTTAATAATGTGTGGGTTGACTCATGTAATGCATTTTCAAAAATGGTTTTATGAAGGGGAAAAGGGAGATTAGATTTATAATGTATTATAATCACTTGCCTTGGAGATGTTTGGTGAATTTTCAAAATGAATAGGGCATTTCAGAATACCTTTTATTGCAAGTTACTATGGCAACAAAATGCTGTACATCCTCATAAATCCTTAGACATTATGCAACTCTCCCCCAAACCCTCATCCTTGTGTTTATTGGGTGAATCATTTTGGTCTGTGTGCACACGTGTATGTGTTTGTGACTTAGAAGAGAGCAAATCTCCTGGATTTTGCATGCTACAGATGCAGCAGCATAGATATGTAGTGGCACAAGCCACTTTTCTTAGCCCCTGCTAACAGGATATAAATGTTCGCACAGATGCATTAATAACAGCGGCGGAGTTCCAGCTTGTTGTCATCCAAAGGCATGAGTCAGCAAATCCGTAAACAAAGTTGAACATTTATTCCACAAAGCAAAAACAAAGTAATCCAAGCATAATAAATCTTGAGCTGTAGCCTATTGTAGCTAATACCAATTTAGTTAGGTCACGGCTCCACTTCCAGATTTTTCAGTCACAAGTAACTCACAGCAGTAGCTGCCAGTGGATAACAGAACTCTTAAACGTTAAAGGGATAGTTTGCCCAAAATGTTTAATTCTGCCATCATTTACTAACCTTGTTTTTCTTTTGGTAAAAAAATAAATTTTGATAACGCACTGTTTGCTCTTTTTTTTTCATGCAGTCATATGATAGTGTATTGTGAGAACCAGACTGACATTTAAGTCATTATTCACTGAAAATCTTTATGATGAAATTCTTGGGTTCTTTTCAATTAATTGGTTCAAATGGTTCACAAATCAGTGATTAATAATTTCTGAATTTCTATTAATCAAAATGACTTTATTCAGTATTTACAAACAATTCAAACTGTTATGGAAAAGTCAAGAAAATTCACTGATCAAAAAGTGGGGAACCCTTCGGAAGACTTATACCGTAATACACAAATCATATGGACCATGTTTTGTTTGTTTGTTTGGATTTTGGAGCCTGAACAGCCCCAGTCCTCATTTTATTGCGCGGCCAGGATATTCATCAAACATCTATCTTTTTGTGTTCCGAAGAAGAAAGGCAGGCAGGTTTGGAACAACATGAGGGTGAATAAATAACAGAATGTTCATTTTTGGGTGAACTACCCCTTTAAGAATTGTCATTTATACAGTGAAATGATTAATGTTTAATTGATTTACAAACAAGGTAGGCATATGAACAATAAAACTTTACAATTTTACAAAATTTTAACTATCATTTGAAAGAAACATTTCAGAAACCAAGTTTATGCATGTGCATTCAGTCACTTATAACACTTATAACAGGAAGCAATATCAAGACCTATTGCAAAGAAACTTAGACACAACATCCTGCGTTAATCAATGCAGTGAAAACAATAATAACACTTTTGTGTCACCAGGTTCTTAAGAAAGTATAAATTCACTGTTTTGTCAGAGAAGATGAGGTGTGACTAACATACTTGTACCCTTTTGTGCTGTTTTTTTAGGTCTTTTTTTCTTTGTGGGTGTTTATGGTATTTTAAACACTGGGTTCTGACCAGAGTATGTGAGCGGAGCGGAGTGGTAGCGGAGCGAGGAGTGGAGCGGCGTGATTTTGCCTGGAGCTAGAAGCTGATTTTTTGAAAGTCGGAGCGTTGAGGTTTTCACTCGCTCCGAGAACGCTCCGCTACCACTCCATCACGAGCACAAATTATTCCAACTCATGCATTAAACATAATTAGTTAGCTTGACAGATATGTGGATCACATATGAAGGTTAAAATGGCGATGGACGAGTGCGGGAGGTTAAAGCATGTTGTAAGTTGTAGGCTACAA
>NW_015641426.1:597794-602170 GCF_001515625.1 Sinocyclocheilus rhinocerous
ACCGCTCCGTCACGAGCACAAATTATGCCAACTCACGCATTAAACATAATTAGTTAGCTTGACAGATATGTGGATCACATATGAAGGTTAAAATGGCGATGGACGAGTGCGGGAGGTTAAAGCATGTTGTAAGTTGTAGGCTACAATTTGTTAATCTCCGCTCGAAACTAATGTGCTGCTACATTGCTGCACACGGACAGAACACACAAGCTCGGACATAACGTACAGATCGCGCGCATACATTCAGGAATTAATCAAATTTGGTCAACGCTGTCCTGTGATTTATCAGCTTAAAAACGGAAAAGTTACAGCATATTCTTTCTGTTTCTGAAGTAACTACCCTCAGCTTCGCCATAGTAGAGAGACATTGAACAGACAAGTAAGCTAAGCGAGTTAAGCAGTCATTTAATATGGACTTGGGCTAATTGTAGTGTTCCAATAAACCATGTTAAAATCTGCTACACTGCTGCTGAATTGCTGCTGCTGTTGGTTATTGCGGTAGTTGTAGATTGTTTCTGCTGCTGCAAGCAAGTACAGGAACTTGCTACTGCCAATGCATATGGCGATATGGTGCCATGAGTATTTAAGACATACTGCTGCTGCACAAATAGCTTATAAAATAACCCCGTAGCAGATCTATACTGGTGGAGCTGGGGAAGGTGGAGGGTTTAACTCTCTGAATATCATCAGTTACGTTAACACCCCGTCAGAATGTCCCATCTAGAGTTTCATGCTCTGCAATCTAGACGTGTTTACATTTGAGAAATCTCACTTGATATGGCATATTGTCGTATTCTACATGAAGACAATTATCACATTTAATCTAATTTACCCTTATGTTTAGTATCCATATGATCTATGTAATCATGCACTATTTTCTTCTTTGTTTCCCATTATCCTTTTTCCTTTCCATCATTTTTTTGGAGCTGATGTGTCTGAGCTCAGGTGGAACACAAACAGATTAAGAGACATTTAATTAACTTGAGTACAGTCTCTCGTGCTCTCTTTACCTCTCCCGTGCACCTCCTCTGTACTTTTTGTCTCCCTGGACACACTGAAGATTAATGGGAACACACACTCCATTTGTTCCATTGCTGTGAGCTTATCCTGATTACTCAGAACAGATATCCCACAATGCCATGTGCAGGTCAAGTGTGTCCAGTCCCTCTGTGGGGATCTCTCATAACATCAAATTGGCTTCAGTGTGAGAGCAAATTAACTGAGGGTGAAGACATTAAAGAAGGCTGCTATTTTGCTCTAACTCGTTTTTTTTAGGATCCACATTACCACATTAGGGTCAGGTTGATTCCAAAATGTGTCCTTCTGTACAATACATAGCATCTTGAAACTCAAAAGTAATGTTAAATCAATGTTTTATGCAACAGATAACTGCATCAATAATGAAATTAAACTAGAACTGTTGATATATTAATTAATTTATTGTCAGTGATTTGCAAATAATGTTATTCACACATTAACCAATTTGGTTCCTTTTTAAGAAAAGAAAGTGTAGGTATTAGTGACAGTTAATTAGCATGACAAATACACTACCATTCAGAAGTTTGGGGTCGGTAAGATTTTTAAATATAGTTTTAAAAGAATCTCACCAAGGCTGCATTTATTTGATCAAAAATACAGTAAAAACAGTAATATTATACAATATTATTTTAAATTATAATAACTATTTTATATTTAATATATTTTATAAGATGATTTATTTATTTAATTTTAATCAGCCATTACTCCAAACTTCAGTGTCACATGATTCTTCAGGAATCATTCTAATATGCTGGTTTGGTGCGAAACAAATAATAGTATTAATGCTGAAAATTGCTGCACTGTTAATATTTTAGTGGAAACCATGATACTTTGTTTCAGGATTATTTGATGAATAGAAGTTAAAAAATAACTGCATTTATTGGAAAGATTTTTTTAAATAATGTAAATGTTTTACAGTTACTTTTGATCAATTAAAAGAATCCTTGTAGAATAAAAGTATCATTCTCTTTAAAAATAAATAAATAAATCTTACACACCCCAAACTTTAGAACAGTTATGTGTGTGTGTGTGTGTACCTACTTAACCATATTTTGGGGACAAATTAAGTAAATGTGTGTGTGTGTGTGTGTGTGTGTGTGTGTGCGAATTAACTTTTACACTTTTGAACCAATTAACATGTTTGACAATGTTGTCATCTAATCTACATCTTTACAACTGGAGGGGAATCCCATGAATAAAACCACTTCACCTTATCAGCGTAAAGAATGTATAACATTTAGATAACACTTCATTTCCCTGCATCTGGCCACCCTTTCCATCATCTACAGGTCAGTGGTGTCAATAGATGATTGCTTCCTTGGGTTTTTTGACCTGTTGAAACTTGCAGGTTTGCTCTTCTTTCCAAACACCATGTCAGGAGTAGTGTTGTGCTGAAAGACACATTTCTTCCCAGGCCTGTAAACGCTCCATCACCATACTCCACATTTCAAACACTTTACGCATCTGCTCAGCGTCAGCAGCCATAGCTCAGCATGCTGCATCAGCTAACCAAAAAGCTTTCAACAAAAGCACTGTCTGATGCACTGCAGGCGCGCCCTTGTACGACTCCAATCTTCACAACCCCAGAGAGGGAGGTGGGGGCATTGGAAAAAGAAAGACTATAGTAAATTACCCAAATTTTTTGTTGTATCCAGTAATTCCTAATATATATATTCCATAGATGTATTGAATGCCACAACAACTCGAAAGAGAGATTAGAAGGGGGCGGCATTGGAAAAAGAAAGACTATAGTAAATTACCCAAATTTTTTGTTGTATCCAGTAATTCCTAATATATATTCCATAGATGTATTGAATGCCACAACAACTCGAAAGAGAGATTAGAAGGGGGCTGTTCGATTCAATATGTTCTTAAAATGTCACACAGGCACAGATTGGGCTCATGGGATGTAAATGGAAACAGGTGGTCTCTGTTTTTCTGCAGGGTATGTGCATGGTGTCCTCACACACCTGCCTATAAGCACTAATCAAAAGAGACTATTTCTCCCTAGTCCTCTATTTCATAATAGAACCTTAACAAACAAATCCAGAATCATGAAAAACTAAATTGTTTGTAACAAGCAGAGAGGACTGATTAAGCCTTAAGATAAATGATGGGTTTTAAAATAACCATGGCAGAGCTGCAGCCTGCCAAATGGATTTTGCAAGTGTACCAGAAGATTTTCAGGTGTTAATTCCTCTAATTAAGAGCACAAAGAAAAACTGAAATTTTCTTTGACACACAGCTGACATCAAGACTGACAGAGATGGGAAGCATGAAGGGAGAGTGTGTATGACCTTTGACCTCATGTAATGGCAGAGGGCATCATTCATGAGCAAATTTAAACTGAGAGCATCACACTGATGCCAGAGTGTTTCTTTATCATTCCACACACCAGAATAAAGCCATTAATTACCGCCACAGGGACAACAAAAAAAAATTATAGCCTGGCACTGCTTAGCACAGACCTGGGCAGGATTCTAGACAAACACATGCAAACACACATCCCAGAGCAACAGTTAACCACCTGTTGTGAAGGCAGCTCCAGTGAAGTCCGTCATCAACCTGGCACTCACTTTTCTCCCAATAACTCACAGAGCATCAACCAGCTGTTATGAGTATTTAAAACAAGTCACACATTATTTATGTTTTATTTTTTCTTTCCCTGAGGTCCACTTATAATGTTAGTCAAAGTTTCTTTTAGTCACTATTTATTTTTGAATGACGTGATGTGTAGCCAAGTATGTCCCATACTCGGAATTTGTGCTCTGCATTTAACCCATCCAAGTGCACACAAACAGCAATGAGTAGTGAACACACAGACACACACACACAGTGAACACACACCTGGAGCAGTGGGCAACCATTTTTACTGCAGTGCCCAGGGAGCAGTTGTGGGTTTGTTGCTTTGCTCAAGGGTCTCTGGCTGCTGGACATTCACTCCCCCCACCTACAATCCCTGCCGGTACCGAGACTCAAACCCTCAAACTTTTTCCTCAAGAATTCAACCATTTTTCCTTCTATCCTTCAAGTGCTCCAGTCCCTGCTGCAGAGAAACACCCCATAACAGGATATTACCACCTCCATGCTTTACTGTAGGAATGCTGTTATTTGGATGGTGAGCTGTATTGGATTTCCGCCAGACATATCATTTGGTGTTGAATTCAATTTTAGTCTCATCTGCCTCAGAATCATCAAGGTGTGTTTTGGCAAAGCTCAGTCGTGACTGCATGTGGCCTTTCTTGAGGAGTGTATTGTTTCTTGCAACCCTCCCATGCAAGCCACATTTGTGAGAATTTGTGATATTGTTGTCACATGCACACAATGACCACTCTTTG
>NW_015641426.1:606062-608883 GCF_001515625.1 Sinocyclocheilus rhinocerous
ATATATATTCCATAGATGTATTGAATGCCACAACAACTCGAAAGAGAGATTAGAAGGGGGCTGTTCGATTCAATATGTTCTTAAAATGTCACACAGGCACAGATTGGGCTCATGGGATGTAAATTTAAACAGGTGGTCTCTGTTTTTCTGCAGGGTATGTGCATGGTGTCCTCACACACCTGCCTATAAGCACTAATCAAAAGAGACTATTTCTCCCTAGTCCTCTATTTCATAATAGAACCTTAACAAACAAATCCAGAATCATGAAAAACTAAATTGTTTGTAACAAGCAGAGAGGACTGATTAAGCCTTAAGATAAATGATGGGTTTTAAAATAACCATGGCAGAGCTGCAGCCTGCCAAATGGATTTTGCAAGTGTACCAGAAGATTTTCAGGTGTTAATTCCTCTAATTAAGAGCACAAAGAAAAACTGAAATTTTCTTTGACACACAGCTGACATCAAGACTGACAGAGATGGGAAGCATGAAGGGAGAGTGTGTATGACCTTTGACCTCATGTAATGGCAGAGGGCATCATTCATGAGCAAATTTAAACTGAGAGCATCACACTGATGCCAGAGTGTTTCTTTATCATTCCACACACCAGAATAAAGCCATTAATTACCGCCACAGGGACAACAAAAAAAAATTATAGCCTGGCACTGCTTAGCACAGACCTGGGCAGGATTCTAGACAAACACATGCAAACACACATCCCAGAGCAACAGTTAACCACCTGTTGTGAAGGCAGCTCCAGTGAAGTCCGTCATCAACCTGGCACTCACTTTTCTCCCAATAACTCACAGAGCATCAACCAGCTGTTATGAGTATTTAAAACAAGTCACACATTATTTATGTTTTATTTTTTCTTTCCCTGAGGTCCACTTATAATGTTAGTCAAAGTTTCTTTTAGTCACTATTTATTTTTGAATGACGTGATGTGTAGCCAAGTATGTCCCATACTCGGAATTTGTGCTCTGCATTTAACCCATCCAAGTGCACACAAACAGCAATGAGTAGTGAACACACAGACACACACACACAGTGAACACACACCTGGAGCAGTGGGCAACCATTTTTACTGCAGTGCCCAGGGAGCAGTTGTGGGTTTGTTGCTTTGCTCAAGGGTCTCTGGCTGCTGGACATTCCCTCCCCCCACCTACAATCCCTGCCGGTACCGAGACTCAAACCCTCAAACTTTTTCCTCAAGAATTCAACCATTTTTCCTTCTATCCTTCAAGTGCTCCAGTCCCTGCTGCAGAGAAACACCCCATAACAGGATATTACCACCTCCATGCTTTACTGTAGGAATGCTGTTATTTGGATGGTGAGCTGTATTGGATTTCCGCCAGACATATCATTTGGTGTTGAATTCAATTTTAGTCTCATCTGCCTCAGAATCATCAAGGTGTGTTTTGGCAAAGCTCAGTCGTGACTGCATGTGGCCTTTCTTGAGGAGTGGCTTTTTTCTTGCAACCCTCCCATACAAGCTACATTTGTGGAGAATTTGTGATATTGTTGTCACATGCACACAATGACCACTCTTTGTCATAAATTCCTGCAGCTGCTTCAGAGTTGCTGTAGGCCTCTTGGTCGCCTCTCTGACCAGCTTCAGTAATCCAGTTTGGAGCGTCATCCTGATCCAGGGAGGGTCTGTGTTGGACCAAATACCTTCCACTTCTTAATCATAGCTTTACTGTGCTTCTAGGCATTGATAAAGCCTTTGAAATGTTTTTGTATCCATCTCCTGACTTGTGCCTGTCCACAACTTCCCCTGGAGATCTTTTGACAGTGCCTTGCCACCCATAGTTGATTGTTTGCTTCAGTTGAGCTACCAAGGACTGAAATGCTCCAGGAAAGCTCTTTTCTTGTTGAGCTAATCAAAATCACCACAGCTGATCACAGTTGAAAGTCAAATGGCTTTGTGTGCCATTGGGCCTGTTTACACCTGGTCATTCCATGCGTTTTCGCTGATCGGATGCAAAACAACAAAATGTGATTATTTTAAGGGGGGTGGGGGGGGTGATTCTTTTCTATACCCACTGTATATATTTTACTGACCCCAAACTTTTTAATGCTAATATATATTGTTAAACATTTGAACTTTGACAGTCTTAAAAATTGATTTTGCAAAATCTCTTTTTCGCCGACCCTCTAGCGCCCCCTTTAAATCCCCAGATCCCAGTTTGACCCCAGTTTAAGTATATAAACAACCTTTGTGGGCCCACTGGGTAAGACGATTTGAATTGTGAAAGAAAACTTGAAATTGCATCATATGACCCCTTTAATAAACCATCCTCTGTAGTTGAAAACTTGCTAATTAGTCAAATGAGGTGCTGTAGAACACAGCTGGAACAAAAACCCATAGGACGTCAAACCCCTGAGGAGATGAGATGAGCACCCATGTTCCAAGTCATCAATGGCACACTGGAATCAATTAGTGCTGAAAGCTCTGCGAATGGCTCATATGGCACTGTGTTGGCCTTTTCAGTCGGTTGGAAAGGGAGTTGGGTGACAAGTTAAGTTGTGCCTAATAATTCTGCTCTCCAACCGGAGTAGAGTTATTACATGAAGCTCAGAAATCGACTTGTTCTTTGATGAACACAAATCTTTGAATGTGTCCTGTGGTATGTTCATTTAGCGGCGCACTACCAGACTATTGATCAGCATATGAGTCAATTTCTCACGTTCTGGCTCAAAGCGATTGCTGAACTAGACGTTTCTTCCATCACGCAGTCCATTACAGCAGGTCAGGGCTCAGCACTAATGCAAAATCACCAGCGTACAGTCACACTCGACACAGAACAAGACTCAAGCCCCC
>NW_015641426.1:614700-622496 GCF_001515625.1 Sinocyclocheilus rhinocerous
TGAACATTTGGGTGGCATTATGCAAATATTTCCATATAGTGTGGTAGATATGTGGGGGCGTGTTAGAACCAGCCGTTTTAGGGGGGCGTGGCAGAGTCTTAACTTTGATAAAGAATATCTCTTTGGTTTTGAGACTTTAGTCTTTGCAACTTCAGGGATCTTATCTATGCACAATCAGCTTGTAACACTCCAAAGAGAAAGGAAAACTTGAAATCGCATCATATGACCCCTTTAATAAACCATCCCCTGTAGTTGAAAACTTGCTAATTAGTCAAATGAGGTGCTGTAGAACACAGCTGGAACAAAAACCCATAGGATGTCAAACCCCTGAGGAGATGAGATGAGCACCCATGTTCCAAGTCATCAATGGCACACTGGAATCAATTATTGCTGAAAGCTCTGCGAATGGCTCATATGGCACTGTGTTGGCCTTTTCAGTCGGTTGGAAAGGGAGTTGGGTGACAAGTTAAGTTGTGCCTAATAATTCTGCTCTCCAACCGGAGTAGAGTTATTACATGAAGCTCAGAAATCGACTTGTTCTTTGATGAACACAAATCTTTGAATGTGTCCTGTGGTATGTTCATTTAGCGGCACACTACCAGACTATTGATCAGCATATGAGTCAATTTCTCACGTTCTGGCTCAAAGCGATTGCTGAACTAGACGTTTCTTCCATCACGCAGTCCATTACAGCAGGTCAGGGCTCAGCACTAATGCAAAATCACCAGCGTACAGTCACACTCGACACAGAACAAGACTCAAGCCCCCTGATTTTACTCTTTATAAACTTCCCCCTTTATAAAATTTCCCATTTCTACTGCTAAGTACTGTGCTGGCCTTTAAATATAGATCACAGGGTTCAGGCACTTAACTCTAAGTACAAATCAAAGTCTTGGCACCTGTCTTGTAATGCTGCAGAGCGTCCAAACTGTGACTTTAATCTCCTGTCATCTAGTTTCCTTTAGACTGAAGTTTGTCCTGTCCTGTCAGACAAGCTCATACCTCATACTAAAATGTCTAATCTCCCTCTTCACTATCAAAGGACAAATGACAGTTATTTTTCCTAAGGGAAAATACTGGTTCCCCTTCAGGAACTCGAGCTCCGTCGAGTCGCTTTGGGAACACCCTTGCGTGACCGCGTTCTGAAGCACGTGTCAAATCAGTCCAATGGAGCAGCGAGACGTCACGAGCGGGGTAACGTAAGCACCAGAAAGTATAAAAGCGCATCCAGCAGAGCGCAAACCAGCTTCTGCTCTTCAGTACATTTGCACACTAATAAATATGATAATTTAAATCTATTCATTCTAAGTGGATTTCTGCCACAGCAATTCTATTTAAAAAACATTTATCATGATTGAGAAGTTCATGGAAAAGTCATGCAAGTTTATTGGTCATAAAGTGTTAGAAAACTGTTTGGTATTTTATAGCACTTAATATTGTAAAATTGTTAATTTCCTCATCTATTAATGCATGGGTAAAAGGAAGTACTGCGATTCAGTTTTTCCTCAAGACCTTTAATTCTTTATTTATGGCAGTCTGGGTTTCATCACTAACACTCACACTGAAAGATTTCATCATCACATCTTCCACGGCTATTGATTCCCCCCTTCGTTTATTATGAATGTCTTCTGTTTCTTTTTCTCTTTTTTTCCCTGCTCTGCCCCTTCGCCATCTCTTTATCTCTCTCTATCCTAGTCCGAGCTGTATGAGTGATGGATGTAGTCATTCTCATTGTGCTGTGGTTTATAGTCCTGTAGATAACCCACCAGTGTGTCCTGACTGACCTCCATAGTAATGGGTATTAATGAGATGTCATAAAGCATATCTGGTCTGACCACAGTAAAGTATGCCGCCAGAGGCCTGACAAACCCAGACGGGCGACTGTTTCAGAGTTACATCCTCTCACTTCCCATGCAGCTCCATTAATTATGTGCCATGTGTTCATGGAGATGATGAGACGAATGCTATGGAAAAGTGCAAAGCGGTTATTGCCATGGAAAGCGTGGGCGTGAAGTTATCTCGTACAATCATATGTGTCACTATTTGAACTTAGGAAACAAAAATGGGAATCAAGGTGAACGATTTGTGTGCACAGTCTAATTCAACTGCAATTGCTCGGCAAACATTCTCAAATGTCCCTTTGTTGCTTCTACAAACTTTCATCAGCCAATCACAATCGAAAAATATTATCAGCTTGTGCTTGGATAACACATTTGAATGATTATATGCACCCTAGACTAGTTTTTCTAGTTTTGTAAGGCAAAAAACACTGTGGTACCGGTGCATGGTATGGTTTTGCGGCTTAAATCATGACCATCACTAATCCAGCAAATCAAAGAGTGTTTTCAACAAACCAGCCTTGCTGTGCTCTATGAAGCACTCAGACAATGTGATTGAAATGTTGGCTTAATGTCGAGGAAGCGTACACTGGTGTTTCCAAATAATTACAGGGGAAGTTATCTGGCAGTTATTGGCTCTGAACCCCCTGCAAAGTCATTAGGTGATCTCATTAGGTAATAATGACCTCATTGGCTGGTTCCTTTACCTCCCAACTAGTGGAAGCGAGCAGTTTGGGAATAATCAAAATCAGGATGTTGTGCGTGTCTGCGTTGTTTTCAGTTTCCTCCTCCCATCCATTTCTGTTATACTTGGGATTTTTAAGTCAGAGACAAAATATTCAAACTCCTGTAACTGTGACATTGAATGAAACACCAGCCGTTTTTAGCATTCAAAGAAGCAACAAAATGCAGGAGAGAGAAACATAGTGTGTTTGATGTGAAAAAATATCTTTGCAGCAGTGCTGTCTCTTTGAGAGCAGAGAGACAGATTCTCCAGAGACCCCACATCTCCACCAATTAGATATGAGAGCAGTGAAGCGCTCCTCCTTTCTTCTCTTTCTTTCTCTATTTTTTTCTTTTTCTTTCTTTCTTTCTTTCTTTCTTTCTTTTCTATAGGGATTATATTGAATTTATGGACAATATGATAAGCCAATAATTATTCCTGTAATTAATTACAAATGTTCTGTTTGTTATTTCTCTACCAGTCTCTTCGTCGTTCTCTGTTTATTTTTCTCCACGTCCCTGCCAAGCCCGACTGTTTTTGCTGTGTGATCCTCAACTTTACCTACCAGAAATGGGAGAGCAGTAGTCATCCATCTTCAGGGCATACTTTGGCACAGTGGATGTTAAATAAAAAACATATAGCTTAGAGAACTGGGTCATATGCACTTTAAGGGTTAAAGACAGAGCTTAGAAAATGAGCATCATCAATCAAGACTGAGAGTCTGCAATGCTCTGTGAATTCAGCATCACTACAGCCCAATTATAAAGGTTGATAGACTGGAGACAATGCTTGTTTTTCAGCAAAATGTAAACTTTTAAACTGTAACCAGGAACTGTGTAGATTAAACGTCTACTATTAAACGTCTGCTACATCAGTTTGTGTAGATGTGTGTAGTCCTTCAGCTGTCATTTACCTGTTTTCTGGGACAATTCAGCTGAAATACTATTCTTATCTTTCTCATTAACATTCTAGGTATTATAATTTTTTTATTTTTTTTGTTATATGCAACCATCTCTTGTGAGTATATATTTCAAAACACTTCCTGCTTTAAGAGTTCTTTATTTCGGGTGTCTGAAAATCCCTTTAGATGTATAAATCCCTGTCGTAACCTCTTAAAATGAATGAAAGTTGTAGGTTTCAGCGTTTAGAACAGACTGTTCATTTCCGCTACACAGTTCCTCTGATTGGCAGCTGACATTCTGAGCAATGACAAGGATGCCAAAGAGAAATATCATATCACTGAGATAATAATAGACCACGGACTCTTGAAGCTGTGGAGAGAACAAGCGAGATTATATTCTCTGATGACTTTTGCACTGATGAACACACAGCGCGGGCAACTAGTGTCTTATATAGTTATTTAAAGTGGTGGGACACTGATTTATATATAGTATGTATAATTATCATCTCATATAAAATGGACATTACAATAACACAAGAGACAATATCTTTTTTATTATGATTCATTTGCAAATATAAGATTTTGGCAAAGAATGTAGGGATGCGTAGAACTGTATATTTTTTATAATCAACTAGTCAGTGGGTTGTCTGAATGGCTAGTTGACTAGACTTTCTTAGTCCTGGATAATTGGGCTGATTTAGGGTCCACCACACATAGCACATTCATGTGTTAATGAACAGCTAGATGGTCCGCATTCAAATGTAACCAAATTCTTGAGGTCCAGAGATGTGCTTTTAAAGTCGACATGAAATTAAAATTTACCCTATTTTTTTAAATGCATATTTTTTATTTTACTATGAATGATTCATCCATGCATGTACTTTTAATGCATATTTTTAAACCAAAATGTCATAACTCAATCTTACAGTAAAACGACAGACTTCAACAACCAATGGACTGAACCAAGTCCTCACCCTTTAAATTTTTTTTTTTTTTGATAATCTGTTTCACTCAGATGTACTTCACAATCTGGAAGATCTGTCATTATTTCTGTTAATTGCAGCTATTTTTGACTTGACACAGCATCTTGACACAAAATTCATGGTGATGAAAAAAAACTAAAACAGAATGAGACACAATGCAGTGGCCAAGTCTCTCGCAGTTGACCGTCTCATAGCATGCTAAGAAGTTGACATTAAAAACACTGACTCAAAAACAACAAGTGGGTTCGCGCGCAAGTGGGGGAGCCCACTTGTTTTTTTTTTAATATTTTATAACGGGGAGGGGTTCGTGCGCTTGCGCGTGCCTCAAAAGAGGGCTTACAATGTCTTACAAAGATACATAACAGCTACAAGTGTATGCACTAATTGCTTTATGCAAGCACTATATAGGATAAATCACTATACAGGATTTACCCTATTATACTTTATCAACACGAATTGAGCATGCTAAGAAGTTGACATTAAAAACACTGACTCAAAAACAACAACTAGAAAAACTTGTAGACAAACTAGTCAAATTATTCAGTTGGTAGATCAGCCATCCTGGCCAATCACTAGAAAGCAGATTTATTTTGAAAAGTTGTTTAAAATGAGTTCATCTGATTTGTATTCATACTGCAATGACACTTAAGAGGTGTTTGTATGTGTGAGAGATGATGTGAGAAAGCATGTCAAAACATGCCGTTTGTTGCATCTCACAGCCATATTTTGCTTTCTCATTACAAAGCCATTGGATCTGATTTCTGTATTTTTGTTAGTGAATGCAAGCAGAAAGAAATATCACAGTACTTGTATGATTTAGAAGTGCAGCAGACGCAGATGACTGCCAGTTTAGATAGCCGCACTGATATTCCACTCCCACTGGGTTTCTGCATTAGCTCAGAACGATCTCTTACTTTTCCGGTCTTTTATGAGCAGTTCAGTCAGTGGGCGCCTTTTGAACGTGACTGCCGTTAAAGTATTTTCCCTCCCACATTGTTCCCACTCTCTTAGAAAATTCACACACGAGTAGCACTGCCTGATGGAGTCTGATGCGATGTCTCTTCTCCTCAGTGTGACCTTTGACTCATATAGTCAGTAGGCAGTGTGATAAAGGCCGCAGTGATGGCTGTGATGTATGTGATGTATGTCAAATGTCATATGACTGGAGATTTCTTATGCCTCACATGTCTCAATAGTAGTTTTAGCTGTCATTTTAAGGGCGCTTGGTAAGCCATGCAGTCCTCTGAGCTCCAAAGCAGATGGCCTCTATCAGTGCTGCCAGTTTTGATGTAACCCGTACGGCCCAATCAGAGCCAAGCACTGCGGCTTTAGCCTGATTGCACTGCGGAAGTTTAAACTGCACTTTAAGCCTCTGGCAATAGATGCACTTTCACCAAATTTTTTACCACCCCAGGTCATTCTGTCTCACTTTGGCAAGTTGATCGATTCCAAATGAAATGGAACATTATTCAAAGTCATAAAAGCAGTGGGGCTGGACCTGAAAAACTGTTATATCACATGCTGCCTAATCTAACTTAGTAATGATGTTGTTTTCAGCCATGTTTATCAAGACTTGCAGCTTCTAAGCTAATGCAAACTGCATCTCCTGCTTCGTTGCACTGTAGATGGTCCTCAGTCTCTGTCTGTTGACACTGTGGGACCTTTTTAAGTTGAGATCAAATGGACAGAAAATATTACAATATTATTGAAATATATAATATGTATTTTTACATTTAATTTATAAAACCAAGGAAAAATAATTTAACATGTATTATTCATATTAATCTATTTTTTTTATTAAGCTTTTTGGCATGATCATTATTCCGTACTTTTACAATTGTTTTAAAGTAAATAAATAAACATTAGCATTCAAAAGTTTGGGGTCACAAATATATTTTAAAATAAATTAATGCTTTTAGTCATCAAGCATGCATTAAATTGATCAAAAGTGACAGAAAAGACTTTTGTTGCAAAATATTTCCATTTCAATTAAATACTTTCTATTCATCAAAGAATCCTCAAAAATAAATAAATAAATACGTTTCCATACAAATATTATACAGTACATCTGTTTTCATCATTGATAATACAAATGTTTCTTGAGCACCAAATCAGCATATTAAAATAGTTTCTGAAGGATCTTGAAAACTGGAGTAATGACTGTTGAAAATTCAGCTTTGCCATCACTGGAATAAAATGACATTTTAAAACATATTAAAATAAATAGAAAATATTTTAAATTGTAACAATATTTCACAGTTACCGTTTTTATTTAAAAAATCGTCCGCAAATCTTTGGACTTTACCAGTGTGGTCTTACATTGACCACACATTCTAAACACTTTACTCTTTAAACAATAAATAAAATTTATTGTTTTAATTTAAATTTAAATCATTAGATTCTCTATATTCTTCCAATTTCTTATCTGTACATGGTAAAAGGGTACTTGTTTGAACAATGATTCAGCAACATTCTGTTTGCATGCTCTATTTTATCACATCAAATCATGGGAAAAAGATCACAGCTATCCTATCCCTTGCATTGCAAATACAGCAGCAGGTCTAATGATTCTCGCTAGTATAACTTCCCTGAAACGGATGTCTCTCACTGCGTTGGTACTCTGGGGCAAGGACAGTATATCTCTGGGACAGGCTGGGGAGGGGGGTTGTGCATATTAATGTCTCACAGATCATGTTTGTGTACAGGGCCAGGATCAAGCAGGCAGTCTGGGCCATGAATCCTCATCAGTCGAGGGTTCTGGCAGGATGGTGATACTAATACTGGAGGGAGCGCGTATGTGTGTGAGGGATGTTAACTTCTCAAACAACCTCCCATTTTGCTGGGAGAGGAGATATCTGACATAGCCAAAATAAAATGGCCACTGCTTATAAGTTCTTCAGGCTAATCAAATAGCCAAGGCATCAAATGCTAGTTTACTCAGAATTATTCAAAATGTTACTAATACAAAGTAGCATATATTCTGAGCCAACATCTCCTTGTAAACACCGGCTTCCTTACCAAACTCTCCTATACCCCAGGATTTAACCAGTCACTGCTGAAACCCAATGCATTCTTATGAAATCTCTTAGAGGAATGTCCTTCTCCAAGAGCATGCCACCTTGATCGAAAGATCGAGTGAGGAGAGACAGCCAAAGAGCTTCAGGGATCAGTTACAGAGGTCTTGAGTTATAGATTAATTTGCCGTTATTACACTGGAGGATTGTTTGCGGAAAGAGAGAGTTTATTAAGCACTACAAAGAGCCAAAAGACTTGAAAAAGACAGGGTCTCCTTTCCAACCATTTGTCGTCTCTGGTTCACTCACAGTCAACAAGGAAAGACGGCTCTCTAT
>NW_015641427.1:0-540 GCF_001515625.1 Sinocyclocheilus rhinocerous
CACCGTAGACATGACATATTAAGTTTGAAATTATTTAGATTGTACTTCTATATTATCTTAAAGGGGTGGTTCACAGTTTTTTTTCTAGGCTTGATTGTGTTTAAGGGGTGCAGTCTAACATGTGTTAATGCTTCGTTTAAAAAAACAAAAAAAAAACATAATTTTTCACATAATTTACCTTTATTCCACACCACTCTGTCCCTTCTCTGAGAAACGCACTGATCATTTCCTGCTTTTTAAAAAACTCATTATTTTTCACATAATTTACCTTTATTCCACACCGCTCTGTCCCTTCACTGAGAAACGGAAAATAGGCGATGGGCTCTGATTGGTTAGCTAGCCCAGTGTGTTGTGATTGGCTAACCCGCCTCTAGTGCATGTCTAAACGTCCCGCCCCTCACCTCAGCAGCATGTTCTCCGGTTGTATTGTAAACAATGGCGTCCGTAATATAGCTTATCAGTTTGAGCCCGATTGAGAAGCAGAGGATATTACCGTATTGAAGAGGATCGTGCAGAACCTGTGCAAGCACAACTTTTAAT
>NW_015641428.1:0-19703 GCF_001515625.1 Sinocyclocheilus rhinocerous
TTGTATCGTGAAAAGCGCTATACAAATAAACTTGAATTGAAATATATATATACACATATATAAAACAGACAAAAAACAAGCAGCACAGTGGACATATGGAGAGCATTTGTAAACACAAACACTGGTGAAAAAAATAATTACACATTAAAGTGTTAAATTCACACATGATTACCCTTTCCTAAAGTGCTTTAGTGCACAAATTGCTAAATAGATTTCTGCTGCATAATTTCAAATCAGTAATTTTAGGGCACCCTTATATATTTGTATGGATACAGCTGGAATTAATTCAATCTTAGGACTCTGGTTGTACAGCTGACTGACCATTCCAAAGGAGTAGGTCTGGTGCAAACAGAACATAGGTTAGAACAAAGTAGAGAAGAGAAAATAAGAATAAAAACAAGAAAATCCCTCAAGTACCTGGTCTGCATCCTTGTTCCATAGACTGTCTCCAAAGATGGAGCTTCTGGATCAGTGCTAGTTTGTGATCACAGATCACAGATCATAAGCACTCAAAATGTGGCAGCATTGAGTGTTAACGGGAGGAAAGCAAGCAATAAACACTAGTGATAAACTAAAATGTACCTATGGAAACAAAAGCACGATATGAAAACTCCAGTTAGTCTCGTCTGAGGCATTTCGACTGCGCACGCTTTCTGCTCCCGCGCTAATGAAACAATAACAACTTCTGAGTGGCTCATGACACTCAATCTCAATACGAAATTACTATTGTCAGATGTTTCAGTAAAATTATAAATGCAAATACACAGACAGGGTAAATAATTACAATAAGAAAAAAAAGTACAAGGGAAAAGCAAATAACATTAAACTGATTGCTCACTTGATATATTTCCAGTCACCAAAGGATTCGTCACTCTCCAGCTTCCATCTCAAACTGACAATCATTTGCCAGTTCAGCTACTGTGCCTTTATACTCATGGGCACAACCATTTACAGGGATTCAAACAACCAAGTATTACATTCACTAAATAAACAAACCTCAATATTATAAGCTTTTTGTACATGCCCTTATAAAAAAAAACGTACAACAACATGTTTCACCATTGTAAAGGCATTCTATTCTAAAACAAACAATCCCCTCCATTCTCTGCATTTGGTTTCACCCACCTCCCATGATTCACCAAAGCAGGATATAAAAGTTCATTTCAGAGGTTGCTTTGGTTTTTCAACTGGTTTCCGGAAGCTGTAAAACTGTTTCTCAAATCTACTCATTTTGATTTAATATCCAATGTAAAACATGCTCTAACTATGCAATTGTGACTGTATAAAAATTTCACAACTTTAATTAGTTGATAAATGTTATCATTACGGTTGTAAAGACAATGTGATATTGTGTTTAGAATGCTGAAATTCTTCAGATTTCCATCTGCCATTCTGGCGATTGTTCATACATTCAGGTGGGTTTTTACAAATCTCTGGGCTTAAAAATCATCTAATATATTTATTTTTAACTTTTATTCCAGATTTATTTCAAGTACCAAAAACTATTTTTAAGAATTTTAGTAAACAATAACAAAACTGATCTAGACCTGAGGTGGGCAACATTCCATCAGGCATATTGTTTTATTACCATAATGACCATGAATACCCAACATATAAATCTCAAGACATTAACATTACAAACACTGGACTAAAACACACCACATGGCTATCAGGAAGGGGAATATCTGTTGTTTTCAACAAAACTGTTTTACAATGAATAAATATTTATGCATTAAATAATATATTTTATATAGTTACATTAAGTTTATATATTTTTTCTTTCATATATTAATACCACTAGTGTCTGTTACTTAGATCATTTAATTCCTGGCCGCTGTCTGCTTGTCAATGGTTTTGCCCATGGTATAAGCTGTTACCTCTGTTACCTCCAGCAGATGTCAGTAATGCACTATATAGTATGCGATCTGCCAATTAAAAAAGAAAAAAAATAACTTGTCATTATGCAACTTTAAGCTCTGTGTAAGAAAATGAAAACACACTATTGTACCAGGACAAGAAAAGTATGAATTAAACATTCTATAATGTTAAACTGCCACATATAAAATATTCTATGAATGTTTTCCAAACATTCCCATTAAGTTACAAAAATATTATTTTTGAATGTTTTTTTTCCACACATTTTTGGTTATGTGGGAACATTCCATTTTGCAAGCATTATGAAAATTATGACTTTGAATGTTCTGCAAACATTCTGAAATAAGTAGTAAAATCTAAAAAAAAAAAAATAGATGAATGTCCATTTAAAACTGATGTTCATTTAGTTCATTAGTTTGTTTCATTGTATTTAAGCTCTGCATTAATTTTAGTTCTTTGTCTGTTGTCATCATGTTTAGCTTAGTTTATTCTTTTTCTGTCTATTTTTTGTTTGTTTGTTTGTTTGTTTTTTGAGTTTTGTGTAAATAAAGTCTAGCTGCTGCATTTAGATTTTTTTTTTTCTGTGACAATAATTCAGAATGAACACACAGGTTTAGTTAATTGAGTCAAAGAAACATAGCATATAATACACAAACAAGTTGAAAATAGACATCTGATTATTTTTCACTGTAGGCATGAACAAGTACACTTGATTTCTGTCTCCAAACATTTGTTTCTTGAAAGCTGCCATTGTTTTACCAGAAGCGAAAGGCCTATTTTGGCCTATTTCTTCTAATCATCACTAATGGAAAAAACTGTAGTAAAATAAATTTAACAGAGACTGTGATGAGTAGATGTACACAAATATATGCATGTCTGGCTGTGAATATATGCCATTGAATATATGCTGTCTCTCATGGGCAAAAGCGATGATCCAGCATTCTGTTCTTCTAATTCCTGCAAGTTGAATTACTTATTTTTCTCATTTTCTCACCTGAACAAAGTCCAAACAAAGTGACCACCATTCTTGGTCGATAACATGTTGAATTGCATCAGCCTTGTTGAATTCCTGTTTGTGTATGTTACCGCGAGTCTGAGTATAAACCACCATCACTGATCAAATACACAGCAGAAAGAGATTTATCTTGTAATGCAGCTTCAGATGTATTGCCAAAAACAAATTTCCCTTGAAAGGGACAATAAAGTATCATCGTCACCATCATCATCATAATTACCATCACAAAAAATCATTAATGTTGTTACATTCAAACAACCACCAGTGTACTGTGTGAGTTCAAAAGAAAAGTTTAAAGGTACTGAATATCTCACTGCACTTTACATTACTACAACTACACTATAGTGCTATTAAAGGGGTCATGAACTGCCTTTTTATTATTTTGTACTGTTCTCTTCCATTATTGACACACTATTTTCCTGTTTGCCACTGTAAAGCTGCTTTGACACAATCTGCATTGTATTAAGCGCTAAACAAATAAAGGTGACTTGACTCTGAGGTTCACTTATAATGTTATCCAGATTTGGATTTTTACATCAAAAAACTTTTTACATCAAAAAATGTTATCAAGATTTTTACATCAAAAACATCATAATGTAGAAGTAATAGTCTATTTTCTGTGATTTGTTTTTGACCCCCCTCATCAGAGCGCTCTGTTTGAAAAGACATGGTGGATTGTAGACTTGGAAGTAAACGCCCACTGCTATAATTGGCTAACAGTTGTGTGTGATTTAGGTTAAAAATGCATAAATAGTCAAGTCACCTTTATTTTTATAGCGCTTTATACAATACTGATTGTGTCAAAGCAGCTTTGCAGTGTCTAACAGGAAAATAGTTTGTCAATGATGCAAGAAGACAATAACAGTAATTTTTCCAGCTAAAGTCAGTTCATTAATGATTCAGTGATGTCATC
Organism: Sinocyclocheilus rhinocerous; assembly: GCF_001515625.1. Lineage (NCBI taxonomy): Eukaryota > Metazoa > Chordata > Actinopteri > Cypriniformes > Cyprinidae > Sinocyclocheilus > Sinocyclocheilus rhinocerous. The sequence goes on from NW_015641428.1 coordinate 3,804, forward strand.
ATCCAGTTACGCTCTCTTCCAATAGTGTCTGTGCAATCAGTCAAGTGTCCCCAACTAAGCAAGCCAAAGGCGACAGTGGCAAGGAACCAAAACGCCATCGGTGACAGAAATGGAGAAAAAACCTTGGGAGAAACCAGACTCAGTCGGGGTTCAGTTCTGCTCTGGCCAGACGAAACCAGCATGTCGTGGTTTAATTCCAGGCTGCAACACAGGTGCAGAGGACTTGTCTGGTTCCCGTGGTCTTGTGCCGATGGTCGGCGAGGTGATGAGGTCTTCACAGAGGATCTGTCTCTTGGGCACATCTAGTTGACTTATTCATTGTTCAATAGGGACCCAGAGCAGAGTTGACAGAAATGGGCTAATATGATCATACTTCCTGGTTCTAGTAATACTCAGTACATATCAAATGATCTGTAATAACAGACAAAGCAATACTGAGCAATAATTACTGTCAGATCCAATTTATTCAGCACAGTATCGTCTTTTACTTTCAATCTTTCTGAAAATCCTGCTTCGAATTGTGCTTTGTTTGTAAATGAATCCGTGGGGAAATAAAGTGAACAAATGACCAAGTTCTTACTGAGGCGGTCTGGATCTTTATTAAAAATAAAGTTTATCCACTCTTTCCTAATGTTGGGATCAGAAGGCAGGCGATGCAAAGACTGTTTTTCCACAGCATGGCTTTGAACAGCATCTTGTTGTCTTCAGAGCATCTTTATCGTTTGATATCTGTGTAGACCTGCGTTCACCTCTCTCGTTATTTACACTACATGCATGAATCGGTGGGCGGGGCTAAACAGGAAGTGCTGTAGAAGCAGGCGTTGTGGAGGCGGGGTTTAGCAACACTATTACATCCTAAAGTGGCACATTTCACATCGTCGTTTTAGCAGACTGGCTTCAATATATGCTGTTTTTAGACTAACAAGAAAGTTTTGAATTCTGAAACTTACAGGATGTTTTTATAGTACAATAACCTCTTAAGAGATCAAAAGATCAAGGGAATTTTGATTTCTCAGTTCATGACCCCTTTAAGTTTTATCTGAGTTTATGCTAATCAACAAGTACATGCTGTCGTTTAAAACATACACAATGGAAAAGTCTTCAAAGCATAACCATAACCCAGAAACTCATGCTGTGTTATATGTGGATTAGGACCCACTGTTCAAACAACCAAACCAAATTCAGTGTGACAAGAGCCACAAGATGGAGCCAGCTCACTACAATCAAAAGTGTAATTTGGTGGCATAAATTGCATGTAAATGGTAAATGCTAAAGATACAGAATGCTTATATATATATATATATATATATATTAACAGCAGAATTCAGACTTTGTAATTATTTTTTTTACATAAAAAGAAAAATAAATTGATAAAGTAAGATAAGTAAGATATAAATTAATTCACCACGCACGCACATACAGCAGTTACACAAGTCAGGTGGGAATTGCCAGAAGATAGTAATTGTTTTGGCCAAAAGTTCTGTAATTAATCAATTGTATACTTTTCTAACATTTAAAACGTGACAACTTTACCTGATGATAACACAATTCAACAGAAGTTCTGTTCATCTCAGGCTCATGATCCACGATCACATTCATAATAAACTTCAGCTTATATCCAGTTCCTCATCAAATTCAAAAGAGTGTGCATGTTGAACTGAGAGGTGGCATTGGCTAGAGACAATTTAACATTCTATGCCATAGGTATACTTCATTTTTTTATACTTAATTTCATTTACATACTGTCTGTTGTTTATGCCCTGTAATCTGAGCCTAATCACAGGTATGTCATATATGAGGTATATCATATCTGAACCCAGTGTAAGCTGTGCAAATGACAAATACACACACAAAACAAAACTGTATGTTGCTTTAGATGAAAAAGGTTTGCAAAATACATAAATGTTTAGTCAACGAGGTCGCAGCATTTTCTCAAATGTCTGAGAAACTTGTCTGATGTCAGGCTAAGAAACACAGACCTTGTCAAATTTAAGATTGTGAATGTTATGTTTGTCATTACATTACTGTCAAATCACACTTGGCTCAGAAAAGAACAAAGAAAAAAAAGTATATTTTATTTCTTCCCCCTGCTTGACTATATGTATATGTATAAAAGTAAACATTTACTGATAATGTTAACACAAATAAATGATTGTGGGTTAGATTGGTATTAGAATCCTGACAACCCTTCTCATCACATTTCAGCGTACACTTCTGGTGGTGGGGAGGGGGCAGGTTACAAAATATTTTACACATGAAACAAAGCTAAAAGAATAAACGTCCACAGGTTTGTGTGTGTTTGTGGGAGCCTCATCGCTCGACCAGTGTAAGACTCGATTTGTTCAGCTCTGATTCACAGACAGCTTTATGTGCATCAGTATGTCCTCATCTGCTGTCCTAAGCTTAAGTCTTCACTGGTATAATCCTTTGACTGTACTAATATTAAACATATTATAGAGCAATATCACTTTAAACTGATGAAAATGTGTTAGAAAACTGAATCTTAACTGAATCTTTCATATGTGTGCATTACAGCATTCACAAAGACCCTGGTGTGTCCATGTGTGTAGTCTGACGCTTCTGTTGTTCATGCTGCTTTACACCGTCCTGGATTAAGAATCTTTGGTCTCCACATGAATAACAACTATAGCAATATAGCTGAAAGCAGCAATGAAGGAGCCAAGCACAACAGTGGCAAGTCAATTCAATAGGACATTGTTTAAGTGTTATTTAAGCGTCAAAATGACTGAGACGCAAATAATTCATATTTAAATAACTAAGACAATGAGACAGATTTCACGACAAGAAGACAGTGTTAAGACAAAGTGAATCCTGCCAAATAAACATTATCACAAAAATGTGGTACTATGCCGCATGGTTGAACAGTTACAAGCAAAAGAAAAGTGAAGATTTAACTGTTTGATGCTATAAAGTTTAAGAGACATAAGCAAAATTTGGTCCAGGGACGTCACAGAATCCCCCAACACAAGAAGAATATGAAAATGATCCAACACTGCAGGTGCTTGGCCCCTGAAAATAAAATGTACACACAATAACTTACTCAACAGGACCACAACAGTCTCTTTAAACAGCATATTGATTGAAACAGCAACACAATCTATCAACTTCACTGAATCTTTTGTGATAAAAACAAATCTGAACAGCAAGCAAACACAAATATACTACCAGAAAATTAATTGCAGCACATGATAACGTGAGTCCTGCACCTTCAAACAGCTCGTGGTCCTCATCACTCTCTCACCAGCACTCGGTAGTGCTCACTCACTCTTTCTAACAGTCACTCTCTCATTTGCTGTCGACTCTGTCATGCAGTGTCAATGTTCTGTCTCTATCTCATGCTGAGGAGGGATGTGTCCCCTCAATGAATAAGTGCAGAGAAGGAAAACAAGACATGATTGTTATGTGGCTTTGGATAAAGAGTGAGGGGCTTAACATACTGTATAACAGCAGTGATTGTTTTAAGGATCTCTCAAGGTGATTAAAATGATTCTGTATGTGGTTTCTCATGTGACTCATGTGGAGAGCATCTCTGTCTCTTCGATCTTTTGCTCTGTCATTTCTTCAGTCATTTTCTAGGCATCTGTCCTGCTCTTAAAAATCAATAAATATAAGGAATGTTTGTCAAGTAGATATTACATTAGAGATGAAAAACATATCTCAACATTAAAAAGGTAAATGACATTGGGTTTATTATAAATATGAGTGTGTCCTTCCAGTTGTGCTTGATTGTGCAGTGCAAAGAGCGGAGTGCTATTGAACCCAAATTGTTAGAAGTAAATCTTTGACTATGTATATTTAAGAGATATGGCTCTGAGTGTGTGCCCTACTCTTGATTCAGGGAGGTATTCATCGCAAGGTCACGGTGTAGATTTGGATTCTGACTGTGTCTGTTGCGGCTCCGAACAGAGGAGAATGTAGTGTCACACCCTGGAACTTTGCACTTGTGAAGAAGGCGAAGGTGCACCGTTTTGTAATGAGCCCTGAATGTGCCTTTGTTGCTGTAAACTTTCTGACAGAGATGGCAGATGATGGGCGACGAGCCGTTCGTCTGCTGACTGAGGCAAGGTGGAGACGCGGCCGCTCCAATGCTCAGCCCATCGCAGCTCTCTTCACTGTCCTCTAGAGGGAGCCCTTTCTCACTGCCCACGTCTGAGTCCCAGGACGAATGGGCGCTTCCTCTGGTACTCAGGTCCAGCACCGCTTCATTCTGCACAGCGCCCTCTACTGGCTCAGATGCTCTCTCCAGCGATTTACTCATGGGGAAGACGAGGCCCGTACGGTGACTCTCTTTGAGGATGACAAACATCTGGCTGAGGGGCTCTTTGTGAGGGAAGTCTGGATGCTCTCTGCGGAGAGAAGATGTTCCTGAATGATCTTTGGTCAACAGCCTGTGGTGCAGATTCAGGTTTGCACTGTGTCTAGAGAATTAAAAGCAAAAATGTTTGAAGAGAAAACAACATGCTTTTGTTTTTAACTATTTTGCATGTATTAAGGCAATCCTCAAACTCTTAGTCCTAATACAACAACACAAAAACTGTCATGTGCTTTTAAAAAACTGCTTGGTGTAATGTATTACACACACATTCATTTCCCTCAAGCTTAACCATTTTACCTGTCTCTGCTGCGACGGGACGGAAAAGCAGCATTGCAGCCATCCACAGTGCAAATGTGCATCTCCTTTAAGTGCACGTTTCGATAATGCATTTTGACACTGTAAGGGTTTTTAAATGTCTTACTGCAGATCTCACACGGGTGCGCCTGCTCGTCTTTATCATCTGGACATAGGGTCTCTGGGTCACTGCAGCTGTCTGCAAAGTTTTCACTGCTGTGTGTGAAATGGGCCGGTCGGTGGCCACAGGGCTGGTCTGGCAGCGAACTGCATGCTGGTTCGTCACATTTTGATGACTCCCTTTCTTTCTCATCATTCTGTTTAGTGTGAAAGAAAGAAGTAGATGACAGTGAGACAATACGACTGTCCCCCTGAGTCAGTTTGTCCCATTCTGTGTCCTGTGAGTCGGGGCCGAATCGAAAGCCACAGTCCACAGGTTCGTCCCCCATGCTGCTAACATCGCACTTTTCTGTGTCTGTACAGCGGCTAAGGGCTGGAGTCTCCTCCTCGGACACACCCTCCGCCGCCAGCTCGTCCTTCTCGATTTTGATAGGCATGCTGGACTTTCTAGACTTCTTCTTGGGCACCGGCTCCGAGCCGGTCTGCATGTGACTGGTGCTCATGGGCACCGAGGAAGACAGAAGCGGGAGAGAGGGCAGGCTGCCTGGCGTATGAGCCAGCTCGGCCGGGGTCACCAGGCTCCGATAAAAGGGAAGCACGGGCTGCACAGTCTTTAGATTGGGAAAGAGGATGCCACTCTGGCTCATGCTGGATAAAGAGCCATGGAGCTTGTGCTCTGAGTTGCGGATGATGAAACTTGAGACGGTCCTGCTCTCTGAGATGGCAGCAAAGTCTCTCTTCTCACCCTCGGCTCCATCCTCCTGCCTTGGGCTCAGACCACCCCGCAGGTCCTTGTCACGATTATTGCGGTTAATGGGCATGTGCAGCCGCGGGTTCGGGTTCGCACTGTGCCTGTTCCGACTGCGTAAGGAGCTGAAGACCATGTTGCAGCCCTCGATGGTGCACTTGTGTTTGATCTTCAGATGAACGGCGTTGTAGTGTATCTTCAGAGTGCCTTTGTCGTAGAAGGTCTTCTCGCAAGCGCTGCAGAACACACGGCCCTTCTTCAAGGATCCGATCCTCTCTGCACACCGCACCTTGTTCTCAGGAGACATGTGTGTGATTTCAGAAGTGTTGGAGGGCGTGCAAGGTGAGGAGGGAGAGGAGTTTCCACTCATGTTAAACTCTTCTGACTCCATCTTTGGAGATTCGGTGTCCAGCAGCACCTCTGCTATCATGGGGCCGGAGTCAAACGGGCCAGCGCCATCAAGGCTCACTTCGGACGTCTCATGTCTCGTCTGTGCCTCCTGGTGGCTAGAATCGGTACTGGAGCTAAGCAATGGTGCCGGAACAGAATTCAGCAGTTGCAGTGGCAGCATGAGGGCCATACTGTTGACTAGTGTTTCAAAATGGTGACCGTTACTGCAACTGGGTGCTTCTGCTTTAGCCGGCAGCCGCACAGAGCGCTGCATACTGCTTTCGATGAAGCTGCGGATGTCAGAATTGGTCCTTGTGGTTGGAACTACGACTGCCTGTCCCTCCTTATCCTGCAGCGCCATGAGCTCCACGATGGACTTGGTCTCTCCGAAGCGCAGGAATTGCTGCAGCGTAAGGATCTCCTCTTCAAAGGTCATTATGGCCCAGCGGTCCAATACCTTACCGGCCACATCCTAGACACATACACACAAGGAATATCATTTGCATTATGAATTCTAAACTAACAAATGTTCTACACTTGGGCCCTAAAATACTCCATAACTTCTGACAGATTGACAGAGTTACTAAATAACAAGTCATCCATACATCTAATGCATGTGGACTTGAGAGGTCTAATTACTGCAGCAGAGCGATTCATTCTGGAGCGTACTTTTTCTTCATTTAGATGATGCGGGTTTCCCTGTCGAAGTAGGAGGGGAGGGGAGAGATCAGAGGGGAGTCATGCAAGTCTTTCAGTCTGCCTGTAATTACTCTTGAGTGCCAGCAGGCTTTGAAAGTCATGCAGCAGCTTCATGCTGTAACCAAAATAAATATTTCATCATACAACATTCATCTGGAGGTCTGAAGAGGCTTTAACTTTACATTCTCCACTAGAGGAACTACCATGAATTTAATTCAACCACCTGAATACTTGATAAGCAAATAGAACGAAGAAATCTCAGTGGCTCACCGCTGGATTTTTAAGGAAAAATGTGACAAAACTGTAATTATCCATCTCAAATTGAAGTGTGTTTTTCTGCATGTCAGGTCAGTGTGAGTCAAGTAAAAGGATCAGATCGACAGCAGCTCACCTGAAGGACGTAACCGCGGATGTAGTCCTGGAGAGTCCAGTCCAGTGCATTTAAGATCTGAATAACCTCCTCCTGCTTAAGGACACTGAAGAGTCGGTCCAGCAAGATCTTAAGACGCACTGGAATCGCCTGAGTCCCATAAAGCATCAGACTACAGAGGTCAAACACCACATTGGAGTGAACAATCTCCACCTGGCTTCCTTGGTACATGTGATGAACCTTCAGCTTACTCAGAGCTACAATTCAGCAAAACAGACACTGGTTTACATGCAGAAATCAGCAAAGCATCTCTATATGTTTTATGAAAGCATTTCTGTCATTCATATCTGAATGTGTGTATCTGTTGTTGTTGTTGTTTTTTTTAAGTGACTTTACGTGTGCATTTTTATACATTTTAAAAGAATTCTTCATGTTGCATATGCATTGTAATAAAAGTGTGCTTTAATAGATTTGCTTTTGTGGATGAGAATTTACAGACAATATTGTAAATGTAAAACAACGATTACAACAAAAAAGAAAGGCAATATTAATTTAGACTGATTTAGTATTAAAAGATTTATTTGTTTATTTGTATTTATTCATATTTTATTATACCAATTGAAAGAATGTTGATTATCACCACAAAAAAAATTTCTGACTTGTCCCTCTTTTTCTTTAAAGAAAAGCATAAAAACAAAGGAGGCATTTACTATGGAAATAAATGTGGGAAAAATTTTTCAGGATTTAAAAGCAGAAATGTGAAGCTTATTTTATAAAAGCACTTAAATTCTTATGTTGAAAGTTGTGTTATCTGAGCTCATAATTTTGATGGTTGTTGTAGGCATTAAATTGTCATGGAAACCAGTTTGTAACATTGGATTTAAATCTTCACAAAAAAGGTTAGTAAGCATTTTTCCCCAAAATAAAATCATCTTAACATGCACTGTCTTGTCGATATAATTATGCTTCATTCAGTGTAACACAAATTTTTTAAAGAAAACATCAACATAATTAATCAATTGAGCTTAACTTGAATTGAACCCAGAATACTCATTTAAAGTGCCGTTCAATAGGAGAAGAGACAGAGAGTCGAAAGAGAGAGAAACAGACAACTGTTAAGAGTGTTAAATGTGGTCTGAAGTTGTGTGAATGTTTGTGTGAAATGTAATATTGTTTAGAATGTGAAACTCACCATGGGCGACCCAGCCGTGCCTGCAGTGCTCACAGAGACGCTGCCTCAGTTTACCAGGTTTGAAACTGTCACAGTTACAGTTTACCACCGTGCAGCAAATAGCCTGTCAAACACACACAGTAATAATGTCACTGAGCTTTAATACAGTCCACGTATTTATTCATCACAAATAGCCCATCTTCTATCCGATATGCAAAGTTTCATACATTCACTTTTAAATACGCTTGTGTGTGTGTGTGTGTGTGTATGTGTGTATACATATATATATATATACGTAAGTATCTATATAGAGAGACACACACACACACACACTGTATTTTTCTCATGCTGGAGAATAAACATGATCATCAGTTTTTCGTAGCTTTTTCGTAGCTCCAGTGCTTCTGTTAAACCAAAAGAGAGACACCAGATATAGACTCATTTTCAAATCCATGTCCAGTTTTTAATTCAACTTTTTTTACTGTTATGATGATAATGAATTAATGATGATTTTCTATCAAATCAGAGACTAAATAAAGAAGCAAAATTCAAGCATTTTTCTAGAGTTTTAGACTGGATCTCACCGTACATTCATATAGAAAATAAATAAATAATATAAAGTATTCCTCTGGGCACAAAACATACAGTGAGATAGTGTAAATTCATATTAATTAATGTCACTTTAGCATAAATCAACAGCTCAAGTCTATATTGCGATAACACAAGGTAACAGCCAATATAACCGCATCATAACTATTTTTCCTCAAACCGTAACTATGAAAGACATTGGCACTTACACACACAAAGAGAGAGCGATCATTGAAACTGCACAAACCTCCCAATGTACTGTACATATTTATATCATGAGAGGCACTAGAAAGCACAAAACATCTTTCAAAATAAAATGATTTCATGCATTAGGTTACGTCAAAGAAACTTCTGGAGTGGTTAATTTCTGAATACATTTCAAATGTTTACTTATGCTGGCTTATTTGCTGTTCATTTTCTAAAGCTCTATCATTACTGTATTCATTTCATTCCTCTTTATGAAATACATGTGAGAATGTTTGTATTACATGGCATTTCAACAGTTTAATAATACAGCTTTATGGCTGACGGTGCGACTGTATCGTGAAATACATGACAACAATAATACAGCATATTATTTTGGATTTTATTGTTTAAGAAATAATTACATTTCTTAAAAATTATAACAATGTACTCTTTATTGATTGATTGATTATTAAAACAATTTTTTAACGATGTAAAATTTGTAAACTTTGAGACCAAAGATCACAAGTAAAATCATGACTGATACATTTTAAACCAGAATGTTACAAAATGTCAGACAAATATTAGTTTAGTAGGTTAAGTTAGTAGTTAGTTAGTTAACTTAAGTTAGTAGTTCTACTGGGACCACAAAAGCATAGAATTAAGATGTGCAAGTATATGAAGAGAGAAAAGCAGCAGCGTACAGTGAAAACAAGCGCAGCGGTGAATCTCAAACAGAAAGAGTTTGACTGTCAGATCTCACAAAACAGGCCTGTAGCAGCAAACAACAGTGACAGATCAACATGAGCTTAATGAAGTCAGCAAACACACACTCACACACACACACACACACAAAGCTTTCACGCCCCAAGGCCATTAACTGTGTTTGCCCGCCCAGAAACGGGGTCTTAGTCCTACTTTGAGACACTAACTCGTCACCATTAGCACAAAGACAGAGACAGGATTTGTTACAGCTGAGAAAAAGAACAATTTGACTCCTGTTGTCCCATTAACAAAAATCTTTCCGTGATTGTCTATAATGAATGTCTCTTTCACATTGGTCTTTAGATTAAACAAGCATTCCACACAAAAACATTACGGTAGAGAATTACTCCTGTCTTGAATTACATTCCAGTGGATAAGCAACAAACTCACACACTTGTGAAGACACATCACACCCATTTGAAGAGCACAATAAAGTTTCTCCTGAAAGATCTAGCTAGTAAATTGCTCTATTTAAAAAAATTAAAAAATAAAAAGGCTCTTAATAAATAAATTCATATTTATATGCACAGTTGAGCTTGTTTTTGTCACGCACACCAATAAACACACACACACAGTACAGAACAGCTCACAAAATAAGCAAGCTTTTAAAAAGTATATTTTTCTCACCATAATGGTGTGTGCACATAACTCACAATCCTCTTTTGTTCTTATTTAATTTATCTAAGAAAGACTCGAACTCAAACTAAACTTCTTACCTCAGACATGTTGATCAAACTGAAGTTTGCAGTGTTTCTGAGCAGTTTGCCATTCCAGCAGCTCCTGTCTGTACAAGTTCTACCTTCTACTGCGAGAGATCCATCACTCACAGTTCAGTCACACTCACCCACACAACACACACTTTCTCCTGCAATCGACAATCCCTGCTCTCGTCCGCAGGCCTGTGTGAGTGTGTGAGCGTGTCCAGGATGAGTGTGTGCTGGAACTGGGCGCTGGGGAGTGGAATGAGACCCTCCTACCCGTCGAACTCTCTGCCTCTCACCTTAGGAGATCTCTCTCTCTTTCACACACACACACACACACCTCCCCCACTGGGTGGTGGGCCAGTCCCCTCACAGCTGGCTGGAAGAGGGCATGACACGCGTCTCTTTTGACAGAGAGATTTGATCAAAAGGAATCACAAAGGCTGGAGGCTCCTAATGCAGTCAGGAGAGACTCTCTACCTCTGCTCTCTCTCTCTCCAGCAGTTTGAGTAATGCATTAAATCAATGCAGCCCGGCACAAGACACACTCAAGCACTGGATACTGGGTGTGTATGTGTGTGTGTGTGTGTGTGTGTGTGTGTGTGCTTTAACAGCCTCTGATCAATCCCAGCAACTTATGCTTTTGCTCACCAGAATCGTATATGTTTCATCCAATTCAATGTTTTCTTTGCAGTGATTCAGTTGTCACATATCTGCTTTAAATACGGGGGGGGGTCATTTCCAAAAAAATTCATGGTTGTATGTAAATCATTGGTTAGACAGGAGGACGTGAGGGATTTTTCACAGAAGCACTTGAATTCAAAAACAATTAATTAAATACACATTTCTAGTAATCGTGCCTCGAACGAATGACAATCAGTCCATGAAGTTTATATCTACTGAGCTGATGAACCGATATTACATTTGGTGCAGTCGCTTGACATTTTAATACACCAATTACAGAGCAGGTAAAAACATGCCGCGTTTAATCCATTACAGAGCAGGTTTTAACAGGTTTTTGCTTCTTTAACGCTCAGAAACAGATGACTGAGTGGGCATCTCCTCTCCTTAACTGCAAATTTACAACAAGCAAAATGGCATGAACTATTACTGTGTAACTAATATAGCTTGAAATATTCGGTTAAATCTGTATTACTTACAGGAGATCAAAGCTTTATTTGTAAGAGGCAAATTTTATGAAGTCACACATGGGAAGCCCTCAGTCGTGCAGCGAGACCCAGAGGACGCTTATCAAATCAACATGCAGAAATTGGCTGGATTGCAGTGCTGCTGTTTGTAAGAGCTTTTTTAAAGACAAAATTCGTTTTGCTGATCTTCTCCCTCAGGCTGTGGTCTGGAGTCGAGTTCGACGCTGAGCAGCGGCTCGTTCTGGCAGATTCCCTCCTGCGAACTCCATTTCACATGCAAACACAAATCGCTTCATCTACAACATACAGGGACATATGAGAGTTTTTTGACACACCAGCAGTTAAAATATAATTTAATTAATGCTTAGTATTGAACTGCACACATTTGATCTTGTGTGTAAACAAAAGGTAAGGTGAATATCCAAAGAGTTGAGCTGAAATAATGCACTTCTTGTGCTTGTTTTGTTCATGTACTCCTAGATGCTGCATGATGTGCTGTATGATTTTAGGCAAATATATCAAAGAATTTTATTGATCCCAGAGGGAAAAAATGGGATACCGTTAAACTGCATTGGCTGTTCATCTAAACATATTTGACACAATCAACTTAAATAACGTTCAAATTCTATAAACTAGGGATGCACCGATACCGAAGCTGATGTGCGCGAGCTGGTAAGCAAATCATGCTGAGTGGATTGAGCGCGAGTGGATTGAGCGCGCGGCGGCGCAGATGCGCGAGCTTGTCGAGTGAATATCCCTTTCTCACAGACATCACTGGAAAGTTTGTAGTTCGGTCGGATATGTCAAAAACAAGTAAGTCAAACAATGCACACGTTACTTAACGGTAGGGAGAGAGAGAGAGAGAGCACGCGCGCACTTCTGTTGTGTGATCTTTGATGTTCACTCACTTAGCACACACATCATTTGGATTAAAACGAAATTGTAAAAATAAAACCATTCATAGGGGCATTCACTATAAACATCATTTATTTTCAACCTTAGGCATACACGACTTTCTAGCGAAAGTGAATCTAGCAGCCTGTGTGAAATGCGCTAGACTCTACTATTCTGCATCAGTACAAACACGTGCAGGCGTTGCGCGTGTTTTGCTTGCTTGAGTGTTTCTGCATTATATGAGTGGCTTTGGAAAATAAATCGCTGCACGTTTCAGATGAAAAAAACGCGACTTCTATTTCTGAAAATATCACAGTTAGGAGATTTATAACGAGTGGTTCCCTGCATTATTACAGCAAAGCGCGTGATTACAGTACTAAGCCGCTGCTCTAATGCTATTAAATTAAAGATGATGTACCATAGAGCAAAAAAATGAACAGTAAAAGTAACAAAAACTTGTAAAATACATTTTAATGGGCATAATTAAGTGTGAAAATAACCGAAGGATATACAGTGAAACCAAAAATGATTCAGAGACCAGATATAATTTTTGATATTTTTTTACTAGTGGGTGCAGGACACTATAGTTCATTTATGTAAGTGAGGATAGCAAAATAAAGTAAACAGTTCATTTATGTAAAGTGAGGATAGCAAAATAAACTAAACTGTGATATATTATACCCAAAAATTCTTCATACAGTGGACTACCAGTAAAATTGATACAAATTTGGGACCGAAAATTATTCAGACAGAGTCTGGGAAAAAACTGAAGTTGAGGTTTGCATGAAGCTGGTTGACAGAATGCCCAGGAGACTACAGGCTGTCATTAAGGCTAAGGGTTGCCCGACAAAGTATTCATAGTTGTGTAAATACTGTCATACTAACAGCTGTCTGAATTATTTTGGTTGATTGTAATCTATTACATACCTTTCTATCAAAATTATCTAGCATTATCAAGATGAATTTGTTCTGACACAGTTTAACTCTGAGTTCTTGTCATGTTTTATTACCATTTTCTAACTAACATTATACATACTCTTTTGGTTTCTGTGCCCAATATTTTAAAAAATGCAATGAAAATATTGGTATCGGTACTCGGTATCGGTACTCGGTATCGGCAAGTACCAAAAATAAAAGTATCGGTATCGGGCGAGTACTGGAAAAAGTGGTATCGGTGCATCCCTACTATAAACCCATTTAAAATAAGGCAGTGCTGATCAAAAACACTGTGATATTATAATCGACTAATGAGAGTTTTTGGAAAAAAATGGAAAATAGTTTGTTGTCTCCGTTTCAGTTTTTTTTTAGTTTAGTTGTAAAGAGTTAAGATTACAGCTAAAATAAACCCTGTTTACACACATCGTTCATGCACAAACATTAAAGCAATGGTCCACCCAAAAATGCTCATTCTGTTATCATTTACTCCCCTTTACGTCGCTCCAAACTCGTATGACTTTCATTCTTCTGTGAATCACAAAAGGAAGCTATGTAATGAATATCTAATTTGGTGAATTCATTACAATGGCGAATTACAATTCATTACAATGTACATTTTAATTCATTTTAACTGGGTAATCATATCAGGTTGTTTTTCACTAAAACCACTCAGAGCACTTTGGAAGTGATCAGCAGACTGGATGGATGTTTTTGCTGATGCTCTTGGGTGCTTTTATTAAATGTTAAAACAAGCAATGATGTACTGCCATTGCCAAGAAGGAAGAATAAAGAAAGGTTTGGAACGACAACAGAGAGAGTAAATTATGACAGAAAACTGTCCTTTTAACCTGCCTAACTCTGCTGTACTAAACACTGAGACTCTCTCTCTCTCTCTCTCTATATATATATATATATATATATTAAAAATACATTGTCTGCTGCACAATTGTCATGATACAGTCAAAGCATTTCATAGATTATTGCAAAGAAATTACTTAAAATGACATTTCAGTGATTCTGTTAAATTCAATAAAGCATGACACATCTCTGTGGCACCAAACTCAATAAAACACGTTAAATAAGCTTTCCCTCATGCCACTGAAAGGATGAAAAGCCTTATAGTGCTTTAATGAGGATCATTTTAATCCAAAAAGGTATGAGTAAAAGCTGTGTGCCTGCAGAGAGTACTTCAAAAACACAGAGAGCAGCGAAGAGCAGCTTCTATCTCATAGTGGCTCTAAAAATACTGCCTTTGAACAAGCTGGAGGCCACGGCAGCCATGAGAAGTCCTCGTATTCAAATCCGACACCCATGCCACTTTCAGAGAGATGTTACGTCAGATGGTTGTGGAGGAGCTGTGTGACCTCTGACCTCTCTCTTCTCTGCACTCACAGAGGAGCAGGAACGAGCCCCGGGCGAAGCAAAGACAGATGTATGAAGAGGCAGAGCAAAGGTAAATGGGATAACGCTAAATCTGACCCTAACCCCAATCCAAACCCAAAGCCTGGAGTTTGCAGAACCGCAAACAGCTGTCAAGCCCAAAGTGACGACGAAACACTCAGTGTGTGCGTGGAATCAGGTCAGGACGCTACAGAGGATTAATAAAGTGCAGCAAATATCAGTTCCAGTCTGCAGCACGTGAGTGTGTGTGTGTGTGTGTGTGTGTGTGTGTGCGTGCGTGCACGTCTCATCGCCAGTCTGCTATTGATCAGTCCAGTCCACATTAAGGAGAGATGCTTTTATGATAATCTGCTGTTGTCCATGTAATAGCTACATTAGACACGCTGCCTGCACATCGGACACCTGTTTGGTCTCTTTAGAATTACCGTTTGCATTACAACACAGTTTAATGGCCTTTTAAAAGTGGGGGTGGGGGTGGAAAACTTTCCAGAAGTTAGAGAGCACTTCAAAAAGCCATCAGCAGATGAATGATGGCGAGAGAGATGGACCATCATCGTGAAGGTGGGACACACGCGCTGCCAAACGCTCGCTGACAATGCCTGCACTTCCTCTACTCCATATAATCTTATAATAAACATTTGCCTCTGAAAATGCAGCCGTCAGAGGACTTCTCACAAAACCAACTGAAACCGTGAGCTGTTACACACACATGTAACGTGTTTTATCCAGATAAAACAAAGAACAAGCAGAATAGAGGGAGTGACCGAGCGATACAGAGAAAGAGAAAGATAGAGAGCGAATGGAGGGATTGAAGCGACCACCTGGACTCCATCAGTTTCAGCAGCGTAAACATCTCCTACATTCCTGCTGCCACGCTGGCCTGAGGGGTCAGAGGTCATGATGACAAACGCATGACCCAGGAACCCTGTGAGGAGGAGAAGCTTCTGGAATCTTTCAGCAGGGGACGGCGTTCAGTATTACCAGCCAAACACTGCACACCCATCACCCAGCGGTCTGTCTGAACAGCATGAGAAACACTGACATTCCCATCACACACACACACACACACACACTCACACACACACACACTCAGACACACACACTCACACACACACACACACACACTCACACACACACACTCACACACTCTCACACA
>NW_015641428.1:19917-33968 GCF_001515625.1 Sinocyclocheilus rhinocerous
ACACACACACACACGCACACACACACACACACACACACACACACACGCACACACACACACACACACACACACACACACGCACACACACATGTGGCAGTCAGCATCACTATCACTTTGCAACACACAACCCATTCTTTCACATGTGTCTCTCTCTACACACACAAACCGTGTTAGAAGGAGTATTAGTGACATTAGTGTCAGCTGAAAGAGCCGGTGTGTGTTGAGTTGCTGGTAAAGGTCTGCAGCATGTGAGAACTAAATGTTAAAACCTCATCTAGAATCACAATGCTGTGAGTGATCTGCCAAACAATATTCCAGATTAGCAATACAATCTCTGAACATGTTTCAGCTCTACAGTGCCACCAAATTACTGTGTGTGACTGTGAAAATATATTTAGGCACACGATGCAAGTGAAACTTATGAATAGTTAGGTTAAGCTGATTTTTGACTGTGCTCCTAAAAAATGCAAGCACAGAGCCCTGTTCATTATCTTACTGTAATGTAACGCAATTAGTTTCTGTGAGAATTAGTTTCTGAAAGCGTATTATACAATATCAGTGTAACGTAAATAATTCATTGGAATGGAATGTAGATGGTGAAACAAATCGTGCGTCCAACCTGCAGGTGTAAACCATCACACAGACATACACACACACACACACAAGTGACCTGGTGTCAGCGAGGGGTGCAGTGTGTCTGCGTGAAAGTGTGTGGATGTGGGCAGGGAGCTGGTTTATTTTAGTATGGGGGTGTATTTGATGTTTCGTGTCTCCATCCTCTCATCTCTTCATTAGGGTGGAGACAAAGTCTCTCCGCTGTTTGATTCTCTTGTAACTCTCATGACCCTTTTCCTCCAAAACAGCCTCCCTCCACCTGCTAACACACACAATCTGCACATGTGACAGAGAGAGAAACGCTTTCAACAAAACCGAGTGAGATTTTTTTATTGCCAATCTCTTGTTCAGCTTGGTAGCTGAAGCGAAGGGTAAATGTTTAGGTGTTTTGCAGAAGTTGTTGGTGGAGAGCAGCAGTTTTAGGCTGTTATCCGTTGATCGCAGACGGAGGCATGCGCCGCCCCAGGCAGCTGATGTGTGTTGGGGCTTGTAAGTGTGAAAGCTGCTCTTGGCCCCATGAATACCGTCAGCCATGTAAAGAAGCCCTGTCAGTGTTGAACATAACTGTGCTACCATTCTCCTGCCAGCACTGGGACGAGTTCAACCTTCCCTCTGCCTCTGTCACAAGCGGTTAGCTCTACCCACTCCAAACTGCCACGGAAAGATCATGAGCTTCATGTGATTCCACATTTTGTTTCTAACATTTCCCTTTAAGGGCTGAGGGGGGGTGACAGGGTGGAATTAGAAAAGCATGTGGTGTCTGAATTAACTGTGAGACAGATTCACATACTTCCTGCCACACTGCAGATGCCACAACGCTGGAAGCCAGCCTCCCATCACACACACACACATACATAGTGAGGCAGCCTCCCAAGAGACATGATTCACCTGAAGGAACCAAGCATTGCCAGATGTGTCGGAAATGGCCAGGAACCCACGGACACACACACACACACACACACACACACACACACACACACATACATACATACACATTCATACGCTAACACATATGAATACACATGCACACAGGCTAACACATGCTAACACTGTACGCAGCATATGCTTTCAGTCAAGGGTGAAAAACGCAGGCACCAGCACATGCCAAAAGCCTTTCAAGCATCAGACTGCAGCTTAGAGCACTGATCCTGCTAGTCAGCAGATACATGTCACCATCCAACAAGTCAAGGCTGGTTAAACTATAAAACAGCTTAGGGACCTTGTCCAGACACCCAACCCGGACTAACAAAATATACCTCTACATCTCTCTGAAGTGTCTTTGGGCACTCCCACAATCCAACACTCATGAAAGACAGAAGAATACCAGCTCTCACTATAAAATAGTCATGTGAAACCACAATTAAACGTACAAGTGCTCATGACATTGAACAGGTCACATCAGCTGGATGTTTATTCAGTAAATCAGTCTAGAGCGCAAGTCCCGCGGCCATGTAGGTGTGTTTCACTGCGAACGCTGCTGGCTCACAGATGGACATGAAGTGCAGCAGCTTTTAGATGCTCATGTGGCAGCTGGAATGTAGATGTTGCACAATGAGCTGCTTGTTTCATGGCGATACATGTCTGAGCCAAAGACACACCTGCCCAAACGTGGCCACAGCTCTGACACAACTAGAGCAACATCTATCAGCAGTCACACACACACAAAAGCCATTTACTCTGATAGAGAGGTTTACAAATGTCCCACCCTGAGGATTTTCCCAGCTTAAGCTTGTCTGCTTTAATATCATTTTAAGGGATATTTGAGCTGAATAGCAGTTCTGATCACTCATCAGTCTCATAATCATACAGTTTTCCCTGTTCTTAGCATAGAGTAAGTTTACATACTACAGAATCTGCAAGATGTTCATCATTAAAAAAAAACAGGAATCATTAGAATTGATTTTTATTATTTAATACCACCCTGATTAATCTACATCACATAACAGACAAAATAATAACTGAATTTACACAAATGTCCCTCTGCAAAGGTTTACATATGGTTCATTTTCAATATGTTTCCTGGCTGATTCACGACTATTTTTTGTTTGTTTGTTTGTTTGTTTGTTTTGTGATCATTGGTCAGTCCCTTGTTTAACTACCGACTGTTCTTTTTCAATTCAATTCAATTCAAGTTTGTATAGCGCTTTTCACGATACAAATCGTTGCAAAGCAACTTTGTAAAACTAGCAATGAGATGCAGCCTTGGTCTGTTCTTCAGAAAAATCCTCATTCTTCAGTTGTCCAGCATCTTCTGCACTTTTGAGCATTTATTTCCAAGAGTGGCTGTATGATTTTGAGACCCATCTTTTTAGTTCAGTCCATCTTAAATGGTCAAAAAAATTTAAAAATTTGTTTCTTGACCATTTTTAATTTTCCTAATTTTTCTTGGAGTGATTTTCTCTCTGTATTATTATTACAAAGCCACCCGTTTTTTAATTATTTGACTTGGTTTATCTACACTGGGGTCTTTGTACCATGGAGCACAACACATTTTGGTTATATAGATGTTTAAAGAAACCTCAATATCAGCTCATGATGGTAAGAGCTCTAAATAAAATTGATCTCTAGAGCACATTATAAGGTACATGGACATATAGAAAGGCTACACACATTATTGTTCCTTAGGCTAAGAAGTGAAGAACAAATACAATGATAAGAATTGCTCCACTTTTAGGGTAAATTTATAATGGGGATGGATTTGAGTCTCAACCATGATGTTTTTTAGGGGGTACCTGTGTAAGTATTGTATTTTGTAAGTAATTCTGTTTATGATTTACATACAAGAGCTTATGCTTGTCAACGAGGTCTAAAACATAATAATGCATATGATGTCAGCACTATTAAAATAATTTTAAGACTTATTACAGTGGTCCCTGGTTTCCTGATTGGGAACCACTGTAATAAGTCTTAAAATTATTTTAATAGTGCTGACATCATATGCATTATTATGTTTTAGACCTCGTTGACAAGCATAAGCTCTTGTATGTAAATCATAAACAGAATTACTTACAAAATACAATACTTACACAGGTACCCCCTAAAAAACATCATGGTTGAGACTCAAATCCATCCCCATTATAAATTTACCCTAAAAGTTTAAAATTATTTTAATAGTGCTGACATCATATGCATTATTTTATTACAACAATTTTTATAATTTAAGACTTATTAGGTCCCCTAATTAGGTTGTCCGCCTATATGCTCATGTTCATGCTGTGGATAAACCAAGAAAAATAAACATTTAATAACTTAGTACTGAAGGAAAGTACTGAGAATTAATTATCATATTTGTACAAACCTGTGAGGGGTTTATAAATGTAATACACAAAAGTGGGGTACAGAAACATATACACTAAGTTGTACATTTATAAGGTCATATTTTCAGAAGTATGAGGATTCACACATATTTTGGGTCACAATTTTCTGGGATCGCAAAAGATTTATCTTGGTTACAATGTCATGAAATGTCAGGTTTATTTGAATAAAACTTGCTCTTGTTCACAAGACCACAGACATTCATAAGTTGTTTAGCAGACACTTTCATCTGCTGGAGAGTTCTGGGGTTTGGTGATTATCTTCATGGATCAAAACTCCAGATTTAGTCCCTGCTGTCTACAGATCAAGGTGAGGTTTTCACTGCATGACATCCTCAAATTTTTACTTGTTTCCGGAAAACAAAAATTATCATGTACTTGATATGTATGGCAACACACAGACCTGTGCAAACGCTGTGGGCTGTGAACGAGCAGATTAAAGTGCACAGCTCTTCACAACACCATCACTCCTACACCACCTATACGTGCTGTTCATGGGACGCAGCACACAGGATTTTCATATATAGAAAAACGAAAGTGGTCTTACGCTTTCAGCGTTTATGCAGTTTAAGGGTTCGGCAGCATGACAAGGTCTTCACCATATCTGCTCTGTCAGTCATGAATGTCAACATGTTGTAAATCTGGCTGGTCTATGACTGATAAGAATGTGCCAGCATTTATTGTGCTTACTGCTGGAAAAGAGCAGCCTGTGATAGCAGCACTGCCGAGCGAAAACGGACAGCAGAAACTCTTGGTAAAACAGACGTGCAGCATCTCTGTGGAGAATAGCCCTCTCTCTTTTCTTCTTTCAGATGAGCTGAAGGAAAATCGATAGACTCTGGTGTAATGCCTGCAATGGCACTGGTAATCCACAGTTTGCATTAATCTTTCACACACTGAGAGAGCATCCGTCTGCTTCTGTCTCCCTCCCAAACTGAATAGCCAAGCATTCAACTAAAGTCATTACCAAAACATTTTCTGTGTGAAATCATAAACACAATCTCATTGGCGATGACATGTATCCCTGACTAAAGAAAAAAGGAATGGAAAGTTACTGGATTTCAGAATGAGAGCTGTAGGGTCACCATGAGATAACACACTTCTCCCTCACGCAGCACTTACTGCTCCTGTGTGAGTGTGTGTGTGTGTGTGTGTGTGTGTGTGTGTGTGCACTGATGGTCTCGTAAAAAGCTGGACATCCTCCCTACACACTGAATCATAATCTCCCAATTTATGAGGAATTCACTGTTTATGGCACAGTTTCCATGTTTTCGTTCCATGACATTAGAGGAGCGTAAATCAGCCGTGTGACGGCTCTGACTGGTACGGAAGGGAAGCTACTATGAGAAACACCCACATTCTCCACCAGATGTGCTTTATAACCCCTCACTATCGCGGCACGCTGACACCACATATTCCCTCTTTCTCTTTCTCTCTTTCTCAAGCAAATCTTTGTGTAACTCCACAAGTCAAAATGATCCTGAGGACAAACTAAACCAAATCAAAGGGATCAACCTTGCAGTGAAAACGCCTCACCGTACTGAGTGAAGGGAGCGCGCCTTCAATGCTTTACAGGCATATTGAAGGCCCTTTCTTCACACCAAACACGAAACAAAAAAAGCTAAATGAATGGTTGACAAATGTCTGTTTCAAGGGGTCAAGGTTTTGCTGGTTACAATATCGCTCTGTTAGCCCCTGCTGGTAGATGTCATAATTACACACATCTGCAAAAAAAGCATCTGTCTTAATTGACGGTCATTCAAAGAATCTGTGTATTCTGACTAAATAAAACATTTTTCAAGCCAGATTTAATCTGCAAATATTATGTTGTGGAAATTATCACTATTATACACCTCTTTTGTCAGTTCACACCAAGAGTGAAAAAACTGTCTCTCAGGATGAGCAAAATGCAAACTGATGCTGGTACAATACATAACAAAAATTTAATTCAGGTAATCCATTTGTTGTCGGTGAGTCTGACGCTGGCCATTCATGAAATACCTGTGTATTCATGCAGCCGCTCTGAAGAAACTGAAACAGCCTTCTGCTCTTCAGTCATTCTCGCCGTCTAAAGTCCGACAAAGTTTCAAAGGACATGTCTCAAATGGCACACTGCATGTGTGGGCTAGTGGACTTACAATGGTCGCCACATGCGTGTGATTGTGAAGCCCACAGGACTGTGTAAAGCGTCCCATTTGTCATTTTAGGTGTCAGAAGGATGCTCACGGGTTCCCTCTTTGAGGCTGCTATGTGACCTTGATGCACAAGCTTCTACCAACAGTCAAAGCAGCATTACCTCATGAAAGTGTGCAATCAGAAGAGGGTTTAGGGTGCCGACGAGTCTGCTTGAGGTCCAACACACCTATAGCTGTTAGTACATGCGGATTTCCATCCAAACACTGACTGGGGGTGGGGGGATTGACATGCTCACAGAAAAAATTGTAAGTAACTGCATAGAAATTTATTATCAAAATAGTTTGTGTCATATAATTGTGTTTAAGGTCATTATAAGCCACAAGCTCTTTATGCAGAATTTAAGTGAATTCACCGCAGGTCTGGTTATCATTAATAATTCTTTCTGTCCTCATTTAAGACTTCAGTTCTCTGAACTCTGTTTATTTTTCTCTGTAACTGATATTTATTATAGGCCTTCAATATGAATGTGAACAGAAACAATTAAAACCAATAATCAACCAAAAATAGATAATGAGGTTAAAATGTTATCCTTGAACACTGAATGTTTTTGAAAATCCAAATAATTTGTTTGGGAAACACCTATATGGAAATTGGCTGTGAGTTTTGTCCTGCAGAACATTTTGAATGTGAAGATGTTGTTCAGAGTCACTGAAGTCTTGCAGGTTTGTTTATTCCATCTCTGTGTATCGTGAATCCTTGCGTATCGTTTCAGCTCTCTAACATTGTGGGTTCACCATTAAAGCTCAGTACTGCCTTAATCAAAGGAAAGAGAGCATTAATCCAAGTGCTCAGGAATGTGTGTGTGTGTGTGTGTGTGTGTGTGTTACAGGCTGCTGGCAGGACAGGCAGTAATTGGAGGCATGCAGATATTCAGAGCTTCTGCTCGGATGGCTTCAGTTCAGACCCACCGGTTCAATCCTTTCATTCCACCTGACTGGTGAGCAAACAGCTGCCTTTTGTTGCCCCAGTGTGTCTTCATTGCTCTTATTAGGGATGCGCTCTGACCAGCATGTCATATATACTTCATCACAGCAGATCAGCCAGCCTGCCTCCAGTCACATGCACATCCTCGCTCACAGGCTGCCAAACTCAAGTCTTCATACTTTGCGGTAGTTTTTTTGCATTGTAGGATGTGATTTGAACGTGTGCGGAAATATAAACAGTAAAGTTTGGGGCAGAATTTTTTTTCTTTTCTTACTAGTTCTTCATTGTGTTTCTGCTTGAATGTGGCCAGCTCCAGTTTACAGCAATGGGTCCTGTGAACTGTAATGTCGCTGTGTACAACAGCAACGACACACACCGTTAGTAAGAGTTTGAAATATTCTGAAAACATTAGTTTTCATAGAGTCTGAAATATTATTTTTGTTGGTCTTTAACCTTTAATTTCTTTAATTTGATTAGACATTGTATGTATGTAAGTAATGGTCTGGAGCCGGACTCAAACGTGGGTCGGCCGCAGAGAAGCACTACATGTCAGAGCATGTGCATTAACCGATAGGGCCAGGTTTCTCTGAAATAGTCTTATCGTAGAGTGATTAAAGCTGGATTGGGTGAGTTAGTGCCATTAGTTAGTCTTTTTATATCAGTCACTTCAGATGCACTTGGGGTTTAAATGAGAGTAAGAGGTTAAGAGTTTCAAGTACAATCAGGCTGCTAATGTTTAACTTACTCTCAAACACAAATGATAAAGTCCCACAGAAAAGGAAAAAATAATAATTTCTAAAATATTACTTTTTTTTTTTTTTTGTCCCTAAGTTTGGGGAAAAACAACGCAGGGGACAAATCTCAAAGTGTCCATCCATCCTGACGCAGAACCACACACAGTGTGTCCGGATTGAACTCCAACAGGAAGTCCCAGTTCCTGACACCATCAGTCTTGTCACCCAAAGGTCACACATAAACCCAATTTATGGTCAACAGTGTTTGCAAAGTAATTCCACGTACAATGTCCAAGCAGTGTTTTCCTGATGTTACCTCTGGGCAGAAAGAAATGCGTTTAGTCGTCTCTTGATTTGAGAATGTTTTCTTTGCTACAGAAGTTTCCATATCACAGAGACTCATTATGAAAGGGTCCTGAAGTGAGGACTGATAAATGTATGTTATTTGAGTGCAGATATGAATGTACATTTTATCCAGGCCTCTGGCCCCTCCAGCGCCATTCACTTTCAACACCGTTCAACGCTGGTGTTAGAAAGAAGTTTGTCTGCTAATTTTCTTTCTCGTAGTTAGGATTGTGACAACAGCAAAAACTGACGCTGATCTTCACTGAGCAACTGCTTCCAACCAACCCCTTAAGCTAAGAAAATCCTCCGTTATATTAATAA
This sequence comes from Sinocyclocheilus rhinocerous, assembly GCF_001515625.1. Classification (NCBI taxonomy): domain Eukaryota; kingdom Metazoa; phylum Chordata; class Actinopteri; order Cypriniformes; family Cyprinidae; genus Sinocyclocheilus; species Sinocyclocheilus rhinocerous. The sequence goes on from NW_015641428.1 coordinate 28,367, forward strand.
ATTAATGATTATTAAGGGGTTTTGTATCTTAAAAGGTTTGTTGCAACTGGTTGCTGGTGCCTTTTTTTATAGCTGCTAGAAGAGTTTGCTTTGGTTCTTGTTTTGTTTTTCTTCTGTTCTCTGTTGCCTGTTGTGGTGGGATTTTCAAGTGACACAAATTCTGTTGGTAATCGGCTAATTTTGCATGTTTGTTTAGAGAAGTAATATTTGTGAAGAAATTGTTACTCAGCCTTATACATATTGCTAACACATATTGCTCAACATTCAGTCGATGATATTATCCTGTCATCTCATGCATGAACATGTCAGTTTGTGTAACTGTCTTGTCATTCTCATTGTTGATTCATAGATGCCGATAGGAACCCATGCTGCTTTGCACTTTATGCAAGGTGAGCCAAATTTATTACTATACCGGCGGTGGGGAGCCGGTCGATACTCACGTCAGCAGTCCAGCGTTTCTCTCCACTTCACACACATGCAGAGAGAAGAGCAACCACATGACAGCTATAACCCGATATTAGCCTCCGTTTCTCTGCTAATAACACGACTAACGCTTTGGCGTAAATCACAGGATGTGAGCTCTCATCTTCAAACCGTAAGTGCACTGGACTGCGTCAGCTTGCGTCTGAACAGGTTCAGGTTCAGAACACTGGAAATCTTTTTTAAAATAGACTTTTCAAGGAATTCAGTATACTGCAGCAGAGACAAGATATTGCATGAAACACAGTCCTGTGATATTTAATCTGTTTATTGGATTCCTTTGATCACATGTGAATGTATGATTTAATCTGTATTAATTATCAAGGTGGAATCTGCGACCAGTGTCTGCAAATTTTTTTCTTTTTTTTGGCCTCGTGTGGGCCGTGGCAGCGTTTGCAATTCCAGTGTTCACAAGTCGCTGTCCTGGCTGCAAGTTCAGAAACAGCCCTAGAGAAGAGCGACGTTATATTAGATGTGTGTGTCGATGGCTTTGGGGCCGGAGGGTTCTGTGTCTCTGTGTAAGTGCGTGTGCCGTGTCGCCCGTAAGGCTGGATGCTCTTATGCCCGATCTACAGTGGCAGATCACTATGTGAAGGCAGACCGGTGGCCACTGATTCCATCTCACTACCCAGAAGGCCTTGTTTCAGAGGAGATGGTCTAAGTGGAGCTGAGAGCTCTGGGTGGGCAATTAGAAAATGGCAGCGAGCGAGAGGAAAATCTACATGGCAGCTGTGAGCCTCGGCTGCCGTCGTATGCTAATGATCCAGCAGATTTCCCAGCACAGCCTGACAGCTCCAGGTTTGAGCCGCACAGACCAAAACCCTGCGCAAGCTAATTCTGCGTATTCCTGAAGGCCAGTGATTTCAGCCACAAGGGATTGAAGGACTCTGAGGAGTGTTTAAGAGTCAATTGACAGCTGAACTGAGATCAAGAAACTTATGGGACATCGAGTAGACTCTCCTAAATGAGATATTTGAGTTGTTTCTGTGCTTTAAAACAGGTTTCTTCATTTTGCACAATCCATAGTTTTTATATGGCATTCCAACTGAATTTGATAAAATCAAATGTCAATGTGCTGCCTGAAAACTCAATCAATGCGTTTAACCCTTCCATTTATTAGCTCAGCAACACTATTTTGTCCAAACGCTAAGCAGTACCGTTTATGCCGGGGAAGACAACCCTAATGAAACACATCTGAACCAGCTAATCAAGGCCACTGTGTCCGAGTGTTTATCTGCCGTGTCTCGCTGAGTCTGTTGTCGGTTGTTCCAGATCTCTTGGTCTGACAAAACAAGCCCACTGTTGCTTATAAAGAAACATGGCGCCACAGAATACATGAGACATTCTCCATCTCGCACACATCATCAAATCAAATTTGTTCACTAATGATCATACATTTTTAATTGAGATTTTTACACTTTGTGCAAGTTCACAATATTTGCTGGACAAAGACAGGCTAATTTTTCCTCACAGAATGAGAAAGTGGAAGAACAGACCGTTCATTCTCATGTAAAATGATGGTTCTGTAGTTTTTCTTCCAGCATGTGGGTGGATTTTGTCAAAGACAGGCATTTAGCAGATACTTTAAACAAAATATTTGATCCTAACATAGTCATTTGCCAGTCCTTAAACAGGGTTTAATTTATTACTTCCGCCTATCTTACCGTGCACAAACAGTATTAAGCGTGTTAAGCTTTGTTTTTCACGTTAACCTGTTCCTCACAATCTAGTAATTGCTCTGAAAACGTTTGGCCCCTGCCGCTTTCCATCTGGATCACGGGGCTTCTGAAAGAGAGGAGCTGAAGATCCTGCTTTAAGGCATGGCAGGTCATGGTGGAACAGACAGATATGAGTATGTTTACTTCATTTTCCAGCTTTCATTTGCAGGTTTCCAGGAGCATTTGGAGATGGTGTTTCCTGCGTCTGTGGGGTCACTGTAGCGCCGCGTTTCAGCCCCGCTGGAAAATAAATTTTTCACTCTCATAGACAGATCAAAGGCTGAAGACGCAGATCAAAGAGCAGAGACATGCATCTCTAGTCATATCTGTGTTGTTTACATGAATGCTAAAGGCACTAAAATCAAATATATTTTACTTGAAAAATATATGTTTTGTGTCAAAGTATTTTGAAGCCACTTTTGAAGTCCATCAACACACCAGGGTATAATTAAAAAATTTCAGATGATGGTGTCAAGCTTTAATGTGATTGGAGAAATAACCTTATACAGTGACCCAGACTCTTTACCCTCACCATGGAAAAAAGAGGAAAGCTTCAATCAGTCTGGAGATGCTTTCCAGATGCTGTATTGAGCAACACGTTTGCTCTTTGAATTAGGCAAAATGTTTACATGAATTACGTAATTTCATGCATTTGTCTAAACTTCACAGAATTTTTATGTGTCTCTGTAAAATACAAACTGTAACTGTAACACTCACATTTTTAAATAACATTCACATTTTTTTCAAGTTTAAAAAAAATATATATTTTAATATTCATTGTTTCTTTTTAATTACTGTCAGACTTATATATTTATTATCTTTTATCTTTTTCTACACTAATATAATAACTAATAACGCTGTTTCTCTCTTATTCCGAGGTCACCGTAGCCATACGGATCCAGTCTGTATCCAGATCAGATGGTGGATCAGCACCTAGAGAGGACCTCTACAGCCTGAAAGACAGCGGAGACCAGGACAACTAGATGAGCCCCAGAGACAGATCCCCAGTGAAGACCTCATCACCTCGACGACCATCGGCACAAGACCACAGGAACCAGACGAGTCCTCTGCTCAATCTGACCTGTGTTGCAGCCTGGAATTAAACCACGCCGTGCTGGTTTCGTCTGGCCAGAGGAGAACTGGCCCCCCGACTGAGCTTGGTTTCTCCCAAGGTTTTTTCTCCATTTCTGTCACTGATGGAGTTTTGGTTCCTTTGGCTTGCTTAGTTGGGGACGCTTGACTGATTGCACAGACACTATTGGAAGAGAACTGAACTAACCTGATGATGACATTACTGAATCAATGATGAACTGACTTTAACTGGAAAAATGACTGTTTGCTATTGTCCTCTTTTTAGAGCTGCTCTACAGCAGAATTGAATTTTGTTCACAATATTGACACGCTACTTTTCTGTTTAACACTGTAAAACTGCTTTGACACAATAATGTTGTATAAAGCGCTATAGAAATAAAGGTGACTTGACTTAACTTTCCGTCATTCATTGTTCAGTTTTTCTTATTGTTCTTTTTGGATTGTTTTTATGCTGTCTTAATGTTTTATATTTTTTTATATATAATGCACTGGGAGCTCCATTTTATCTATAACAAAGGTTATGATCACAGTCAGAAAGTTATTCAATGCAAACTTTGTGCTTCTGAACATGTGATCTGGATCTAACTGCAAATAAAAGGCCTGAAAAAGAGATCACAGAGGGCTAAAATCTGGAGTTGTAGTTTGGCCAGTAAATGCATACAGCACTTGTGTTCGAGGGCTGTCAGTGTGTTTGCGTGCGTTTTAGATGTGGCTCTGTGTCGGAACAGATGCGCGGTGACGTGTGAACGCCTGGAGCCGCTCCAAACAGCCGCGCATGATCAGCAGGGCAGAAGAGGTGACACTTCACATCAGGTGAGTCCACGTCTCCGCCTGCTCCTCCTCTCTGTCACAGATGCAGTGCATTCTGAGGCCACATGTTAAACTTTATTCAGCATGACAAGCACATGAATGCTTTTCATGCCATGTAACTATGATCCTCTCGCTCTGCTTGTGGGCAGTAAATGTTCTGCTCGGTCTTAAGGTTAATCACACCAGCTCCTAATCTCACCGTCATAACACAGACTCCCAAAATCAAACACAAACCACGGCTCCCCAAATGAAGCCCGACGGTAGGGCAGCTGTTGTTTGGTTCTTCGATCATTTAAATACGGCCGAACTGAGAAGAATCTATATTTCTGTCCATCCAGAAGTATGCGCTGAACTGGTGCTCTCTGTACGCAAGCCGCTTCACAATTAGGGAGAGACATATTGTCCTGTTTTGCTGATTACAGCCGTGTCGAACCCATCTTTAGCGTGCAGAAAATGACTTTATTTCAAATGAGCCGCATTGTTACAGCGATTTGAGGTAAGGCCATTTTTGCAGTGCTTTAGAATATTAAAGCCTGATTTATATTTCAGCAGTTTGACACCTTGACATTTTGGCACCCCTGTTTTGAATTTCAGCATGCGTTTTGACATGTTTATATTAATAACATTGTGATCTCTGAAGGCCATTGCCCCAGGCTAGTGCAATGAGACTACCAAAGAAAGGCATTTCAAAAGGAATTCTAGAGCAGCAGAGGGACTCCTCAAATCAGCTCTGATACTTTAGGCTGATAAAAATCCATTAGGCCCAGCGGCACAGACGGGGGGGAGGGAGTGCGAGCGCCCGGACAGGCCGAGAGCCGGCGGGGGGCGGGAGGGCTGGAGCTGGAGGAGTTTGGCGCTGGAGATCCGTTAATCAGCGGCTCAGGAGATCTCAGGAAAAGAACCTGGTGTTCTGCAGATCGGTGCTGCTCTTTAAAACAATCTGCGCTTAGAAGCACGCCCGTCTTTCTGCAGCGATTTGACTGATGATTCACTACACAGGATGGAAGTGTTAGGCCTCGCCGTCAGGCGGGTGAGTGGATGGATAACATGGGGAAAGGATATTACATTAGTATCAGACATGTTGAAATGTGACACATACGGCAGCAGATGAGATTATATTAGCACACTGCAGGCTCACATTAACTCGTATGATTGAATGAAAGTGTGCCATTATACAGCAACACAGTATATTCCATAAAATCAGCAAAACTAATTTGATCTTTACTGTTATTCCGAACACACACACACACATCCAGATTATTCAGCTTAATTGAGAAGGAGAAAATAATCACATAATTCCTAACCCCATTTTGTGTGTGTGTGTGTGTGTGTGTGTGTGTGTGTTTTAGGCAGTGGTGGACAGTAACGGAGTAGTTTTATTTCGTTACTGTACTTAAGTAAATTTTTCAAGTATCTGTACTTTACTGGAGTAGTTTTATTTTGAGTAACTTTTACTTTTACTTCACTACATTCCAAAGCATAAGATCGTACTTTTTACTTCA
>NW_015641428.1:34368-38284 GCF_001515625.1 Sinocyclocheilus rhinocerous
GCAGTGTAAGCTTCATAGTGAACATTACTACATCACTCTCGTCAATGTAGTCCATATCAACAACAAAAATATATCTTGACTCCATTTAGTGGTTATTTTGGGAAAATCCCAGGTATTTTGAGCAGTAGGATTTAAAAAAATATGTGCTAATATAAAATTTAATTAAGTAACCTATATAAAATTGCAAAATAAATCTATCTATCAGTACTTTTTTACTTAAGTACATAAAAAATTGAGTACTTTTGTACTTTCACTCGAGTAAAATTGAAAAAGGAGTACTTTTACTTTTACTGGAGTAATATTTTATTATATGTATCCGTACTTTTACTCAAGTACTTGATTTGTGTACTTCGTCCACCACTGGTTTTAGGGTCCAAGCCACTAAGGCGCAGGGCCCTCTTGTTCTTCTAAGGATTATTATTTTATTTTATAAAATTTTTTCCACCTTTCAGGGCTTTTTGGGGGCCTTAACATGCTCAAAAACTCTTGAAAATTGGCACACACGTTGGAACCTGCGGCCATTAGGACGCCTCAGAGGCTGGGACCCGGGCGTGGCACAGGGGATCTACGGCACCCCCTGGAACACAGTCACAAATCTTTATGTATATCTCACACATACTTGCACGTATTCATATGAAACTCGGTACACATATAGATCTCATTGAGATCTGCATGTCATAGGCTCCGCCCAACAGGAAGTTGGCTATTCAGAGCTGTGTAAAAAGCACATGCTCTGGAATTTGACATATTCCTCCTAGGTTTTGTACCCGATTGTCACCAAACTCGGTCAAAATGATCTCAAGACATTGGGGATGCTAAATTGTGAAGGGATTTTTGATATCTCAAACGGTTTGACCGTGGCAAGGTGACGAAATTATGGCGAGAAATGAGAAACAGGAAGTGTATTATAACTTACTCAAACATTGTCTGATTTTGATCAAACTTCATCAGTTTGTACGTTGTATAAGGCCGATCACATAGATGTGACTATTAGGAGTCAAAGTTATAGCGCCACCAACAGGCAGCAGGAAGTGTGTCATTTTAAAAATGCTTTGAAATCAGCCGCTTATTTTTACTCGATTTTCTTCAAACTTCACCAGAATAATGTCAAAACACGGCCAGTGAGGGGGTTAGTTTTTCCTACAGTCACCAAACTCTGTACATATATTGTTCTCATCAAGCCGGACAACTTTCTAATTTACAGTCATTAGCTACGACCAACAAGAAGTTGGCTATTTTGGTTTGAATGTGGATTTTTGGAAAAATCATGTTGTTAATTAATGCATACTCCTCTTAAGAGAATCAATAAATTCACACCAAACTTTGTCAGCATGATGCCAAGATACTGAAGATGCTAAATTGCAAACAGATTTTGGATATCCTGAACGGTGTTGCCATGGCGATTTATCAAAGTAACAGTAAAAAAAGAAACAGGTATTTTCTTATATCTTTAAAGTGCATTATCTAAACACTTCAAAACTTTTTACATATGGAAAACAAGTCATTATGAGGAAACAGTCTTAGTTTCATGAATTTACAATGATCTATGACTTAAAGAAAATTAAAAACTATAAAACACATGAGCTGACATTTCAGGCTGTAATACAAAGGTTGTCCACAAGATGGAGTCATAGGATAAGAAATATTTTAAGCCTAATCCCCTTTCTGCTGTGTCTGTGATAGATTGACAAACAAACAAATACATAGAATAAGTTAACATGTACTGTACTGGTAATATAGATTTATGTAATTATTTCACAAATGCTTATAGTGTCAGACTTTTGTACCTGTTTTGCCCCGGTAGTCCTTCCTGTGTCTCCTTATTTGGTTATGTTCCTGTCCTCGTTTAGTTTGATTATGTTCTATTGTTGTCACCTGTGTTCCCCTGATTGCCCTGTGTTTATAAGTCCTAGTCTGTGCAGTTAGTGTTTGTCGGGTCTACCAGTGATGTGTAAGCAAACTTGATGATCCAGAAATGTGATTTCTGGAGTATTTTGTATGCATGTCCTGCTGTGTCATATTTTGCAGTCCTGTCTTAATTTTCATAAGTCTTTCCTTTTGTCTTGTTTTAGGACAGTTCTGGAGAAAATGGGGCTGCTGGGAAACTTAAAAAAGAAATGAAAGTTGTTCTGTACATTACTTTTGTAATTTGATTAGTTATTTGTAAATGAAGTAATTTCTGTGCATTGTTTGTTTTATTTTTGTATTATAAGTTGAAACTTGTAAATAAAAGACAATAAATAATTATAAATATAATTTCTAAATGACAGAAATTTGCTTCAATTCAACATCAGAAAAAACAACAAAAATTAAATGAACAATACATAAGATTGAGAGAAAAAAAATTATGTACACTTTCATTCAGATGAGCTGGTGCTGCTGCATCTGCATGGGCTGCCACAATAGAAAGCCTGGTACGGTCTCTGCCAGCGGGATATCATCTGGGATGGTCTCCAGAGTGTTTGAGTGCATATTTCCACTGTCCTAACATCCTCAAACACTTTTATATATATATAGGCCTACTTTTCTGAATTTGGGATCCCTAATTACCTGCATGGTCTTGGCTAAGCCTGAAATACACCACCTGGTGGTGCCGGGGGTGAACCATCACCAACATTTCCTCCAGTATAAGGTATAATAAATACAGTCAAAAACTAACAATTCAGGCTCCATAGTTATTTTCAGTTTCATTAACAAATCTCAGGATGGCAGCTCTCTTCTGCCATCCTGAGCAGGTTTATTTTTATAATTTTTTTTCCCATAGGGCATATTTTATACATTTATGTGTATACATTATTTACATATATAGTATATAGTAGATGTTCATGCTGAAGTGAATTTATGCATCACAACAACACAATTCAGTAACATGTACATTACCGTTCAAAAGTTTGGGGTAATTTATTTTTTTTAAGAAATTCATTATTTTATTCATCAAGGATGCTTTAAATTGATCAAAAGGGAAAGCAATGTCATTTATAATGTTATAAAATATTTCTATATCAAATAAATGCTGTTCTTTTTAACTTTATATTCTTCTGTGAATCCTGAAAAATAAAATGTATCACAGTTTCCACAGAAATATTGTGCAGCACAACTGTTTTCAACATTGATAATAATCAGAAATGTTTCTTGAGCAGCACATCAGCATATTAGAATGATTTCTGAAGATCATGTGACACTGAAGACTGGAGTAATGATGCTGAAAATACAGCTGCGCATCACAGAAATAAATTACAGTTTAACAGATATTCACATAGAAAACAACTATTATAAATTGTAAGAATTTTTCAGCCTTGGTGAGCAGAACAGACTTATTTTAAAAATAAACAAAAAAACTAAGAGAGTATCAGATCAATATAGCAGATCATACAGTCCAAGGTAGGGCTGCACAATTTTCCCAGAAAACACACAGACTGTTAAAATGTAACTGAATGGAAAAAATGTCACCGGCATACAGTGTAAATTTAATCTTTTTAATAAACACAATCAAATCAAAATGGTTTTGCTAAAAAAAAATCACCTGTACTCACGTAGCTGAATGTGATGAGGATGTGTTTTTGTTTTTTATCTTTTTAACCACATCAATCAGACCCTCTGCTGAGTCTAGCCGAGCCCACCAGGACCTGCCAGAACCCATCACACACTCTGATAGACACACACACACACTCTCTCTCTCTCTCTCTCACACACACACACACACAGAAACCGTCACACACTCTGATACACACACACACACACTCTCTCTCTCTCACACACACACACACACAGAACCCATCACACACTCTGATAGACACACACACACACACACAGAACCCGTCACACACTCTGATACACACACACACACACACATGTTGTGTATTCATCACGTTATGGGGACATTCCATAGGCGTAATGGTTTTTATACTGTACAAAC
>NW_015641428.1:38420-38560 GCF_001515625.1 Sinocyclocheilus rhinocerous
CACACACACACACACAGAACCCGTCACACACTCTGATAGACACACACACACACAGAACTCATCACACACTCTGATAGACACACACACACACTCAAACACACACACACACACTCTCTCGCTCTCTCACACACACACACACA
>NW_015641428.1:38930-42071 GCF_001515625.1 Sinocyclocheilus rhinocerous
CACACACACACACACACACACACACACTGAACCACTGTCTGCAGTCATATCCACTGTCCAGATTTTTACTTGTGAGTGAATATTTATTGGAGTAAACATAACTTTAGAAAATTAAATATATTTTCTATATGAAAATAATTTATCATGAATTGAAGAGAAAATAATATTTAAAATGATTCTTCATTACAGTTTTTGCCTATTGCTTACACACTTTTTGCAGAATTTGGCTCATTATGTCAAAACTCTACACACAAGCCAATCAGACATAGCACTTGGAGATTAACAACTCACATCTATGCCAAAATGAAACACTGCAATCAAAACTTAACACTCCTTTCTAAAAATGAAATTCTTGCAACAAAACCATACACACAAGCACCATTTGAATTACTCTTTCATATCACCAGCAACACACTGATGGGCTTTATATAAAACACTGCAGTCTTTGTGTTTCTATTTTTATTGTCATTTTCTCAGACTCAGTCTTCTGTAAAACTCAAAAGTAGAATTTCTGCAGTAATCAAACAAGAGTTTTTACAAAAAAAACTAACATTCTTACAGAAATAAAGAAAAATAGAATCACAAATCATCATTATGTCAAAACTCTACACACAAGCCAATCAGACATAGCACTTGGAGATTAACAACTCACATCTATGCCAAAATGAAACACTGCAATCAAAACTTAACACTCCTTTCTAAAAATGAAATTCTTGCAACAAAACCATACACACAAGCACCATTTGAATTACTCTTTCATATCACCAGCAACACACTGATGGGCTTTATATAAAACACTGCAGTCTTTGTGTTTCTATTTTTATTGTCATTTTCTCAGACTCAGTCTTCTGTAAAACTCAAAAGTAGAATTTCTGCAGTAAACAAAACAAAAGTAAAATAACAAAACAATTACTGGATAAATTGCTATTGGGGGAAAAAAAACATATACTTGTTTTGTGTGTGTGAGTGTGTGTGTGCGTGTGTGTGTGTGTGTGTGTGGTGGGGGGCTGGGGGGGGCTTATGGATCCCGCCTTCTGTTCGGATCTGGCCACAAGACCTCGTCAACATCACAGGCGATGTCCTCGCGGGCTAGGCATCGGGGAAAATATCGCCCTTGTGTGCCAAATCCACCCTTGGATTGATCCCACCTCAATGTCTCCGCATGCCTCTTCCATTGCTTGCAGAAGAGTCATGCGGGCGTGTGGTTGCCGATCATATACTTTCCACCGGCACGCTGAAAGGAATTCCTCGATTGCATTTAGAAAGGGGCTGTAAAGGGGCAGGTATAAAAGTGTGAAATGGTTATGGTTGACCAGAGCAGCCCGGTGGAAACTACTGAAAAATGATTATGAATTTCTGATTGAAATGTTTTGTTGAGATGGATCATCGTGCATGAGTGTTTCATATTCAGAAAAGATCCATTGTGAAATGACTCGGTCTCACAAAGCAGTTACAGTCTCATATGTCTTACATATGTCTCCTGGATATTTTCTGCTTTTGTTATGATTGTAGTGTGTTTGTATGTGTGTGTTTCACGCTGCCCCGTGGCCTCGCCTCCATCTCAGCTCTGCTAAAAAACTCAAGTCTGTGACCTCTGACCTTTGTCTGCTTGCACACTCACCGTCAGGACACTCAACACATAGTCCAACAGCGAGTTTCCAGCACTCACATCAATTCAGCTCAAAAGACAGAGAAAGATAAAGTCACCCAAGTTCAGGAAAAAAGCAAAGATCACAGCGAAGGGATTGAGGGAAAAACAGATTTTAAAGTCGCACTGCAGCAGCTCTGAAATGGAGCCTCTATTCATGCGTTTGACACTCGCATCACAGCTCTGTTTACTGGCTGAAGAATCACAGTTATTCTTTTCACAAACTTCCATTCAGCTCAGAGAACTTTAACTGGTCCTATTGATCCATATCATCTAGCAGAAGGTCAGAGGTCAGAGGTGCTTCGGATCGCACAGACTGTGCTACGTTTTAGCCGGTCGTGTGCTTGGATTGCTATGGAAACACCGTTATTGGCATGAGCTTTTAGAGCTAAAACCCTAGACTTGTTTTCTTATAAGTGGTTCCCGAGTGAGAACAAAAGGCTTGACCAGAGATGTCTGCGCTCCACAATGAGCTCCGAGCATCTGATGTGTGCCTTTTGAAAATGCCCACCGTCTTTTGAGGAGGATCCATCTGGAAATCGTTTTGAGCAACACGATTCACTTCGGTCCAAATGTGTCAGGTCTGCTATAATCGCTCACATTTATCGCTTTCAGGATATTATATGATTTTTGTTACCAAGTGTCTTCTTCTCTAACATTTTATTAAACAGACTGGGGGAAGAGAACAAAGCGTTTCATTAGATTTCAGAATTCAGATGAAACGGCACAAGACTGTGTGTCTGAAGGAGTTGACGATGTTCATTAATCCTCTCAAACGTGAACTCTGAATTATCATGTGACGCAAGGAAGTGCAGATCGTTATACTTCACATACAGTCGTTCAATCGAAACTAAGCTAGGATATTATCATCACAGAAACGAAAAAAGCCACATCCCTGTAAAATACAATATGACAGGTTTGAAGTTTTGTGGTTTGTATAAAGAAACTTTTGCACTGTTACAGCAACAGGCATAAACGGATTATAATTATATATATATGAGATCTGCCTCTGAAACAACCTTGCTGTTTTGACTGTAAAGAATATACAGACCCAGTGAAAAGTGTTTTTTGTTCATGTGTTGTTGGACAAAAGTCTGTGCAGGATGATGTCATTAGTTTTACTGATGGAGAGACAATGATGAATTGGTTTTAATATTATTAGTCACTATTAAATTAGTATAAAAGTTCATGTATGCTTTATAAAAGCCTCCCTCTCTCTCTCACACACACACACACACACCCACACACACACAAGGCGGTGCAACTGAGAATATTGGCTGTTATTTTCTCCTGCAATGTCTAATTCAAGGACGCTGGGAGGAAGTTCTCGAGGTCAGCGAGAGAGTGAGTGAGTGTGTGTCCCAAACAGGCTAATCAGAGCGGCGTCCCCTCAGAGGAAACTACACACACAGGTGCTGCACACACACACACACACACACTCACTCACACACACACACACACACACACACACACACACACACACACACTCACAC
>NW_015641428.1:42088-58674 GCF_001515625.1 Sinocyclocheilus rhinocerous
AGTGTGTGTGTGTGTGAGTGCGTGTGTGTGTGTGTGTGTGTGTGTGACGCTGCAGCCGGACTCGCGCACGTCCGTCAGACTACGGCTCATGTCGGACGCCGCTGATCTTGTGGTCATCATTTATTCATGCTGAGCGCGGCTGAGCGGTTGCTGTTGCTCACTGCTGAAACCCGTGGCTCAACATTCAACATCTTTACTCAAATTGTGCCTGATCTGCCCGTTTAATAATGCATCGCTTGGTTTTTTGTTATGTTAAAAAGCTGCTTTTTGCTCTGTTTGCAGGACTGTAATGCCGTGTGACACTCGCTCCCTACAGTCCCGCCTGTGGCCCGGAGACAGGAACGCCGCTCCAGTGATTGACAAGGACAAAAAGAGGTGTGATCCCATTTATGTTTCTGAATCGTCAACCGCAGCAATGGGAGACGGGAATGACAGCTGGGACTGTAACTTTGAGCGTGAGAGGTAAGGACTTCAACGAGACGATCGTGATCACAATCCAGGAACGCGATCAAGGCGAGCAAATCTTGTGCTGAGGATTTTAATTATTTATCAGGACACTGTGTTCTGTTCTTATGAAGAGAGTGTTAAAGCACCTAACTCTCATTTCTATACACACGTTACCTTCTTGCCTTTAGCTTTCATAGCTCAAAAGAGTAAACATCGACATTTTACGCTCACCAGCAGATTTAAATGTTTACTTTCCCGACCATTCAGAACTCCAACTAGTCAAAACAAAACACGAGAAATAAACCCGATTATCAAACTGCTTAAATTGAAATATATTTATTAATAATTCTGTATCACTGAATCGCTTTCAGTTTTACTGCAGTCAATGATTGTTTGCAGATATCATAAAACTAAATGAAAACAAAATTCTCTGAGACTTCTTACAGCATTTATTTTGTTGTCATTTCCAAATATTGTTCACTTGAAAGATTAGCGGACGATCTGTCCATCGCACACGTGTTTTATTCTGTACTCACGGGATGTAACGATTCACTCACACTGCGATACAACTCACCATACTGATTTAATGATACAATTTTCTCACTATTTATATGATTTATTTTTTTAACAAAATGACATTTAAGACAAATTATAAATGAAAAGATGCAGGTACTCACGCTTTATTCTGTACTCGTTTTCTCAAGTTAAAGGCGGCAGTCCGGAACACTGAATCTACTCACTAGTGTAAAGTGACATCAATGAATTTGAATTTAGGTGTTTGAAAAAATGCATATTTTTTTTTATTTTTATAATTATTATTTCATGCAACTTAATTCAAGTCACAAAAAAAAATTTAACTGAAAACTGCACAATACACTATTTTCAAGTGTGCATATACACTTACAGAAAACTGTGTTCAAGATGTAAAGATGTTTCTAATTTGCGAGGCTCCTTTATCAATCACAAACCGCCAATATTGCCAAGTGAGTTGATATGTGTTACTTGCCATAGATTTTCATTTCTAACCCTGCATACAGCTGTGAAATGTTACTGCTGGAGTGATGAGGTTCAGCCTGATGAACTTATGATGAGCTGCAGTTTTAATGAGAGCTGATAAAGTCATGTACGTTAACCGCTGAGCGCTGACGTGTCTATGCTTCAGTTTGTGTCGAGGCCCAACATCTGAAATCAACAGACGGGGACAGAAGTCAACTCCACATATACAGAGCTTGAAGCATTAGCCGTCATCACCATACACTGGAGATCACAGGAGGAAAACACGAGTAACAGTGACAGATAAACCTGATGATGAGAGCAGATCACGTCTGCTTTACTGTCGTCCCTTTGTTTTTCCATATACTTCTCTTATACAGATATAAAGATGAAAGGTGTAAAGGTCAGATTAAGGTTGTCTGGTTACATGATCATGATCAGTGTTGGGGAAAGTTACTTTTAAAAGTAATGCATTACAATATTGCGTTACTCCCTAAAAAAGTAACTAATTACGTTACTTAGTTACTTTTTATGGAAAGTGCTCTATTCAAATGCACAAGCCCCCGGTGCTGGAAAATAAGCACCTGTCATGCGCCAAGCCGAGTGTTAAGTGCAGTAATTGTGGAGTCCGGCCGGGCGTTTGGGTGGCAGAGCGGCGGGCGCTGAGGGGCATCATGGCAACTGTTATTTACTGCTCGTCTGCCTCATTTCCCACAATTCAGTCTGGCTGCGTTACACACGCTGAGGGGCTGAAATCACTCCGTGTCGAGGCTGCAGGGAAAAAAAGACGACAAACATTTAGATCATTTATTCGGGGTGTGTGGCGTCGTCCTCTGGCTGTGATCATGCCGTTCCCTCCGACACTGGGATTTACAGCAGCGTAAAACTAACTTCACATGAAGGCACAAACACACACAGGGCCGCTGTATTACCTTTTTTAAAAATTTAAAGTCTCTGAGAAGATGATAAATTTCACTCATATAATAAACATAAAATCGCCTGTTCTTAGTAGTCTAGCACAAACAGCAGCATAAATGAAACAGAAAAGCATTTACTGATTTTGACAAGCACTAAAAACACATTTACAATAAATGTATGAGTAAACAGCAAATGCAAAATTCATCTGTATTCCTTTGGATTCATATAATGTGTCAAAGTGGATTCATTTATCAATTTATTTTCTTGCCTTTTGTTCCAATCATAGTCATTTATAATTGGGTCTTCATCTCCACCTAGTGGAGAAGTGAGGAATCACAGTTACACTCGCAGGACTGGTGGGGCCGTCTTTACAAACTGTTCTACAAACTAATGTCCTAAAAACTAAAACTAAAAAAAATATATTCCATGAACCAATCAGTCTATGAGTGAAGGCCACCTGATGTTCCCATATACACAGACTGTCTCCTGCGCTCATTCTACCTTGTGTTCGCATCACATCAGCTGGAAAGAGTAAAGGAGATTCCCCACCATAGAGTGTGAGAAAAATACTATATACATATACAATATTTTACTCTCTGCATTTGAATCATAAAATCAAAGAAGTTGTAGTTTCTGTAAAATCTCATTCTTCCCCTGTTGAAAAAACCAGCATATGCTGGTTAGGTATGTTTTGACGCTGGGATGCTGGTTTAAGCTGGTCCTTTGCTGGTTTATGCTGGTCCTTTTGCTGGTTTATGCTGGTCCTTTTGCTGGTTTATGCTGGTCCTGTGCTGGCAAAGGACCAGTTTAAACCAGCAAAGGACCAGCTTAAACCAGCATCCCAGCGTCAAAACATACCTAACCAGCATATGCTGGTTTTTTCAATAGGGTCATGAAGAAGTCTGTGAGCAGTTAGTTAGTAGCTCCAGAGGATCCTGTGAAAACTGATGAAACTGTGTTGATGAAGAAGCCGTGTGTCAGTGAGACAGATCTGCCCCCCGCAGGAACAACACTGAAACATCAGAGCTGCCAGAGATCTGAGCTCAGCAGGTCAGGGTACACCCATCAACTCGTCCTGCTGTATGTTTGAGTTAATGCAATGCTACTGATCAATGTTAATGTTAAACAAAACAAATATTGTTGAAAATTCTCAAATGGCTGAAGCAATAATTCACTGTGAAGAACGAATGTTAAACTGCTGATGCAGCCTGTCAGAAAAATTCAAAATAGCAATTGTTAACTAGCACTTTATTTGGCTGAACATTTAATATTTTATTTATTTTTTACTCATGAAGGAATCAGATAAAGGTAGACAGTAATCACCTGCTGACGTCTCTTTTAAACATTTCAAATCGTTAGTCTTACGCAGATTTATGATTATGTTCTGTCATAAGCGGATGAGAATCACTAAAGCTCCAACATTCAGACATGTTTGAACTTAAAATGGGACTTGAGTGAAAATATTCTCTCAGGTTTCTGTTGTTTCTGTCATTCAGAAAACTGACCTCTACAGCCCTTTATTTAATATGTCAGCGTATCAGTACAACCCTTTGTTGCTTTTGTAAGTCATTTCTACACATCTCTATGTGAAATGAGTTTGATCTGAATTAAACCTGTGAATCTCAAATGTTTCAACAGATTATTTTACTGCAATTACGAGTTATTTTAATTTACTGAAAGTCTGTGTAATTATTCAGAGAAAAGGCACTTTGTGTGCTTGTCTTTAACTGCCACAAATGCATTTGGACCAACAGATTGTTGAGGATCAGACACTAACGAACCCTGAAGCTTGTTTACATGTACAACACAATACAGAATCTGTGTGACAATGCAAGAAAGACACATTTACAAATCGTCAGATAATTCTCTGGTTTTGACATTTGAAAGGTAAGCAGACATGCATAAGGACGCGGTGAAGGTGTTTACATGAAGAGTGTAATCTGGGTAATGGGCAAAAGTCTAGCTGATTGCTGACTGTATTGTGTTTAAAGTGTTTATGATATTTCAGAGGTAAAAGAACACTGTTGAGGGTGTGTTATAGCTGTCATCAATCCATTAAGTTTGCCCAGTCTCAGATTGTGATTGTAAACACGCTCACTATCAGTCAGTCGCTCTGCTTTTACAACCGTGAGAGTGAAATCTTTTGGCATTTGATGCAACTGTGTGTTTGGAGGATATGTGTTTAGCAGGAATAATCTCAAATGCAGAATAATCTTTTTCCTGAACTTTTGATTTAAAGTCCATGAATAGTCTTTATTAGAGCTTTGGAAATCTTGTTGCACTTAGATGCTGAAGTCATGTTTGTTATGTGATGATTTGTGCTTAATTCTGAGTGCTTGGCAGATCCTCCGTCTGTGGACAGAACAGATACAATGACAGGAGGCTACTTGCTTGAATAAGATATTTTACAAAAACCTTGTTTACATATTGTCCACAAGACAAAACAATAGCTGAATTTATCAAAAATGAACCTGTTCGTAAGTTTACATAAGCTTGATTCTTATGTGTGTGATTGATGAACCATGATTGTTTTTGTTGTTGTTTTTTGCGTGATGGTTGTTCATGAGTCACTAGTTTGTCCTGAACAGTTCAACTGCTCGCTGTTCTTCAGGAAAATCCTCCAGGTCCTCCAAAACCAATTCTTTTGTGTATTTGAACCCATATTCCAGCAGTGACTGTTTGATTTTGAGATCCATCTTTTCACACTGATAACAGTTGAGGGACTCATACGCAACTATTACAACAGCTTTAGACGCTCACTGATGCTCCAGAAGGAAACACAATGAGCCAGGGGTATATGTATTTATATACAATTTTGCAGATTCTGCAAGGTGTACGTAAACTTTTGATCACAACTGTATGTCCTGAGTGTTACTGAATTCACTGTGAAGTGAAAACACTTGTTTCTACATCACATTCTCTCCCATTAAAAGCATTTTAGGTTGAGTATTGTGTTTGTAATTGGTTTGTTCACTCAGTAAAGCACATGCACACATTCAGACTCCATCTGTTGCTTTGGCCTTAATGATTCTCCACAGCAGTGCACACATCAGCCTCTGTGTCTCCTGATGAGGATAGATTCATTTGTAAAAAAAAAACCTTTTTTAATTTATTTTATTTTATTCTATTTTTTTAAATTATGAGATGTAAGTGTCCTGTTGGGAGAGTATTTTCAGGAGCCTGTCAGAGTGAAACTGTTGGCTTAAATATTGTTAATTGAAGGACATTAATATTGCTGTTCTGGTTCTAATTGTTTTTCTTTCCCATTTTAAAAATAAGCTCATGCTGAATTGAAACACGTGCTGTGTGTGTGTTTGTCTGCAATAAAATGAATGCTCGTATGTTCGACAGAATAAAATCCCACAGAAGCAGGAAATAAAACGTGCCCTAAACATTACACGACGAAGGGATCGGGCTGTAGTGTTTAAAGAGGAAGAAGACGAGGGAAGAGGTGTTTCTCCAGGCCCTTTCTCCTCTTTCATTATTTATTTCCTTATTAACTGCGATCAAAACATTGATGATCGACCATCCGCCGCTGAGCTCGAGACCCGCGGAATATCGTGCAGTCTTTCTTTCACGTCTGTGAGTGTGTGTCGCGATGGCTCGCCCACGGCCCCGGGAATATAAAGCTGGAGACCTGGTTTTCGCCAAGATGAAGGGATACCCGCACTGGCCGGCGAGGGTGAGTACGAGCAGCAGCCGAGCGGAGCGGCGCGGAGGCCGGTTACCGGAGCGCGGGGCGGCCGCTGCACACTCGAGCCTCCATCTGCGGACAAATAAGGGCAAAAACGGAGGGAAAGGAATCTTAATGCATCTGTAAAAGCGTCCGACGCGCGGATCGTGAGCGTCAAAGCGTGTTTTTGTGTGTAGTGTGCGATTATCCGCTCGTTCTCGTCGTTCGGGGCTCTGCGTTATTTCAGACGTTTATGGAGTGCTTGCATCTCGGGACGGGTCTGGTTCGGAGTTATTCGGGTGTGTGTTGGGTCTGTTGGTGTGTGTTTGTCGCTGATGTGGTTATTGGGGAGCAGCTGTTCCTCATCTGGGCCGTGAAGCGCCGTTCGGCCCGCGCGGAACCGGAACAGATACCATTTCATTCAGAACCGCCTGAATCACGTTCAACCGAACCGTTCCGTTCCGTAGCGTGTGTGTATGAGATGATCTGGGCCCAAAATAGCGTTTTAGGTTCAGCTTCCTTTCAGAACCAGCCCGGGTGTTCTCAGATCAGTATCTCCGAGATCCACAGAGTGCTGCTTCAAGTCTTCATTAAAGAAAACAAGCGTGTAAAGATGTAGAGCGTCTATTATGTGAAATGAGGTGAAATGCATTGGTAAAACTGGGCCAGAGCTGATCTGTAGGGTTAATGGGTGAAAGCCTATTAAAAACTCACATACAGAATAAAGCTCCTGATCAATGTGAGAGTTGAGCGCTGAACTGTTTCCTCCTGATGCTTCCAGATCGACGAGCTGCCGGAGGGAGCCGTGAAGCCACCGGCTAATAAATACCCCATCTTCTTTTTTGGTACCCATGAGACGTAAGTCTTGTGTGTGTTTGTGATTCAGTGATACGGTCCTGTGTGTTAATGAATAAACCACCAGTAATCAGACAGCGTGTGTGTCTCCTGCGTCCCGTAGCGCCTTCCTGGGCACTAAAGACCTGCTGCCCTACAAGGAATATAAAGACAAGTTTGGCAAGTCAAACAAGAGAAAAGGATTTAATGAAGGCCTGTGGGAAATTGAAAACAACCCTGGTGTCAAATTCACTGGTTACCAGGTGAGTACAGTACTAGTAGGAGCTCAGATGAGCGCGAGGGTCGCCTGATCCCAAACCTGTGCCTTCAGGTCATGCAGCAGCAGAGCTCGTCGGAGACGGAAGGGGAAGGTGGGAACGCTGCCGACGCCAGCAGCGAGGGCGAGGAAGAGGAGGGCAAGATGAAGAGGGACAAGGTCGGATCCAAGCGGAAAAAAAGCGCATCCTCAAAGGTACCTGAGCAGCTTTTAACCCATTTCTGTGAGTCTCATGTCAAGTTATTTTTTTATCTTTATAGCACTTTTCAGAATCGTGTGAACATTGAGAAACTCCCATCAGGTGTTTAGATAGTGGAGAGAAAACAGGGCCCGGACTCTTAGTTACATAATCTGCAGTGTGTGCACTGAATATATGAAGTGATTCAGCTGTGTTAAGGATGAACATGTTCAGTTGAGTTGATGCTAAAGATCACTTCAGGCTTCAGGTCAGTAGGGGGCAGAATATGCCACGGGATCACCGTCAACTGGCGTGTGAAACAGACAATAGAAAATGAACACATCATCATACTGAATGTTTGAGATCAGAGAGATCTCTGTTTTTCCCCTAATGATGCGACTACATCCACACACCTGAGTCCTCTGTTCAACTGAAACGGGTCCGTCTCTGATGAAGCAGCTTAGGAAGTGCATGTGGATTTCCTGACAGAGTTCAGCGCTGAACGCTTGCATCCCTCTCGCTGAGCCTTCGCTTAGCAACAGCTGTTGCCTAGCAGCAGAGTCCTGTGCGCTCACACATGTAGTGAAGGTTACCGAGCTGCTAGTGTAGTGTAGCGGCGTGACGCAGGACGGCGCTGTGAGAATGAAGCTGTTTTCACTCTGATCTTCTCCTAGATGTCTTCCAAGCTGTCCAGGAAGGGTTCGGATGAAGATCTGGAGAAGGATGGCAAAGACGAGCAGAAGAGCGGATCTGAGGCTGGTGACCATGACAACAACATCCAGAACTCTTCAGACAAGACGTGCAGTCAAGGGGTAAGAGTAATGAACATGTGAAGAAGATCTTCTGTTTGACTTCTTCAGCAGTGACGGCATCGACTTCATCTGAAGTTCATATATCACCATGTTATACTTTATAAACACACAGTAATAGTGAGAGAGTTTTTCAGCGCTGTCAGTGAGTGTGTAATAATGAGCTCACGGATGAACGTGACGTCAGCAGATGAGGAATAGTCCTCGACTCGACCCGTTTTACAGTATGAGAGAGATGCTGAATGAAGTCCACAGTCACAGCAGAACGAGTGTCTGATGCTGCTCTTCTCTCTTCCAGCAGAATCTGTCGCTCCGGGAGGATCACTAGACGATCATCGGACGACGGCTCGTGACGCTGATATGTGATATTGTAAATGCATCTTATTACGCTGATCGCTTGCAAGCTCCCACACATTATTATCTGGTTCAAACACACACACACACACACACACACACACACACACACACGTACAGTAAAAACACAACGTCCAGGAGTCACACAAACGACCGTCATTCCTCTCTGCTGTTTTGAGTTTAGAGGTGTAGCTTTAGCCTCGAACCCTGAACCGTCCCGATCTCTGTCATTCCTCTCGTGCCACTCATTAACACGTGTCGTGCTAGAGATTTCTTTCTTTTGCAATGAACAAAACACTGTAGGTCAGACATTCGTCTGTTAAACAACTCGGCCATCTTTCATGCTTTTATCAGAGAAATAAAGAGTGGAAACTGTAGAATCCGTATGAAGTATCGTGCACAGAGTTGCGTGCTGTAACTCCATATTATCTCTGTACATTTGATTTGGGTGTAGATTCTAGGAGCTCTGTACTATTATCCCGATGCTAGAGGTACTGCTCATCTTTTTAAGACGTGAAATATCCGTTCGTGTGTCGGTGGGTTGGTTGTTTTCTAACCTTTCTAGTGGCATGCTGGCTTCTGTTTCCATTCCGTAGCTCTGTTTCGTCAGACGGCGCCGATCCTGTCTTCTTCCTGACAGAAAACGTGCCCTTGATTTGTTACATTTTTATTTCTTATCTTTGTTTATATAAAGAATATATTCTATTTATTTTTGATGATCGTAGATGGCACATCTGTGGTAAATTCGCACTCTCCAATCTGGTTTTCACTT
The DNA here is from genome assembly GCF_001515625.1 of Sinocyclocheilus rhinocerous. Classification (NCBI taxonomy): domain Eukaryota; kingdom Metazoa; phylum Chordata; class Actinopteri; order Cypriniformes; family Cyprinidae; genus Sinocyclocheilus; species Sinocyclocheilus rhinocerous. The sequence continues at coordinate 51,344 of NW_015641428.1, forward strand.
CGTTTGAATTTTTATTGCCCTCATAGATGTTGCATTTTCAAGGTTTGTAGCTACATGTAAACTGTTTTTCCTGTTTATTAACAAGAATTTTACAGAATAAACTCATTGGAATGCAAGTGTCTTCTCTGCCGTGTCTTTATGTAGTAGTGCTCAGTTGTGCTAAAATGTCATTCTTCTGATGGCTTGCAAACTCACACATTATTATCTGGTTCAGTCAAACACACACACACACTCTCACTCACACACTCACACACACACACAGACACACACACTCTGTTAAACAACTCGGCCATCTTTCATGCTTTTATCAGAGAAATAAAGAGTGGAAACTGTAGAATCCGTATGAAGTATCGTGCACAGAGTTGCGTGCTGTAACTCCATATTATCTCTGTACATTTGATTTGGGTGTAGATTCTAGGAGCTCTGTACTATTATCCCGATGCTAGAGGTACTGCTCATCTTTTTAAGACGTGAAATATCCGTTCGTGTGTCGGTGGGTTGGTTGTTTTCTAACCTTTCTAGTGGCATGCTGGCTTCTGTTTCCATTCCGTAGCTCTGTTTCGTCAGACGGCGCCGATCCTGTCTTCTTCCTGACAGAAAACGTGCCCTTGATTTGTTACATTTTTATTTCTTATCTTTGTTTATATAAAGAATATATTCTATTTATTTTTGATGATCGTAGATGGCACATCTGTGGTAAATTCGCACTCTCCAATCTGGTTTTCACTTCGTTTGAATTTTTATTGCCCTCATAGATGTTGCATTTTCAAGGTTTGTAGCTACATGTAAACTGTTTTTCCTGTTTATTAACAAGAATTTTACAGAATAAACTCATTGGAATGCAAAGGGTTTCTGTTGTTTTCTGTTCTCTCTGCTGTGTCTTTATATAGTGCTCAGGAGAACAATCTCGTTCTTTCGGGCTCCTACAGTGTTCGTTAGTTCTTGTCATCTTATTAGTGGCGTCTCAGTGTGAATCATGGCATATTTGTGTCTCTGTATCAAACTCGTTAATGTCACCATCAGACCAGAGTTGTTTCTCCTCATATGTTCTGAAGTGTGTGCTTGATTGAATCCTAATCAAGAGTCCAGTGGCTCCATTTTTCCTCAAGCAATCATCAGATCCTCACCGAATGTGGCTTATGTCATCTTCAGACTAAAGTGGCCAAAGGTTGTTTTGATATATCGAATCATTCTTATTTAACGCATCAGAATAAATTTTTGCCTGGTATCTTCTGAACTGTTTAGCCTAAAATAATGAGACTGGTCTTTTATGTTTTTTGGGCAGAGTTGATCGTTACCCAGTGCTTCTGGGTCATTTTGCACATTACTAGTTGTTTTCTGTAAAAAGGGTTTTACACATGAGTTGATAGATCAAGATGAAGCTGGATTATGTGTCATTGGCATACCTCTAGGTATGTATGTAATGTGTGTATATATAGATATGCACAAAATATGTTTTTATATGTTTTTGAGAGTCAGCCATATTGCCTGTCCACCGGTTTGAATATCATTGCAAGCATACTCAGTCAAGCTCTTCAGATATTCACCAGATTAGGCTCAGATCATCATCAGACCATGATGGCAAAAAGTTATTTAATTCTTTTTGATATATCAAACTATTCTTGATTGTGGCTTTTCCTACAGATTTGCTACTGTTGTTCGTGACTATCATTGCAGGTACGTTAACATTTATTATTGAAGGCAGGATGAAACGAATAAATATAAATACTAGACTGTATCAAAACAAAAGTCTAAAAAGCCCTTGTTTCTAGAGCATGTTAACACGAGTATGTTCATTCATCAGCAGTGGATCGCTAGGAACTCCGGGCCCCTTGCACTGATTTTGCTATGGGGCCCCCATGTAGTAAATGTTCCCATGTGGAGCCCAGATGAACTCAATCATGCTATTAGTAGTAGTAGTAGTAGTAGTAGTATTCAGCATTAGGGGCATATATATATATATATATGGTGTGTGTATTTCATCCTCCTGTTCATCTCGAAGTGATGTGAGAAACCTGACAGAAAGTTCATGATTAACTGAAGTGATTCACGAGTCTGAAAAACAATCACACCATCTTTTTTGTTCTGCAGTTGATCAGAGGATGAAGTTGATCCACTGTCTGATCATCTTTAATATTCTCAGGAGAACTTGAAGTGTGAAAAGCTTGCATCTGATCTGATGCAGTGAAGCATTTGAGTTCTCTGCAATGAACAGCAGACCAGACGGAGCTCAGTGGTGATTCACTAGCTGCAGTCCTAGACCATAGAAGTGTAAAGAGAGCAGATGAGTTTGTGTTATTCTGCATTATTTTATACAGTATTGAATGTATGTAGAACAGTATTACTTAAATAAAATAGCAGTCGTGTTGGTAAAGTCAATAAAAGGCCAAAAAGCACACGTGATTTTAATCTGAAATCATTTGATTTTGTCACACACACATTTACACAAAACCACAGTCTCTTCTCATTCTTCTTGTAGTATTTATTGTATGTAACGTCTGTGAGACTGTAGATGTTTGATTCTTCTGTGCTTCTGCTTTTCCTTCCAGTTGACTGTATTTGTGTGACGAGCTGCCGAGCATCCTGCCTTCAACTATTGAAAGAATGACATTAAAACATATGGATACATATAAACATATATATGATATAGTAAAGGTTATATAACAAGATTATTTCTGTATTTATTTAACTAATAAACTGAATACAACTTCTTCTACAGTCGTGTATTGGTTGGTTTGGTGTGAGTTAGCCATATATTTACTGGATATTAGTTTCTTGGCTGTGCCTCAGGAGTTGGCAGGCTGCTATAAATCTTGCAGCTATATTTGCACACTTAGATTTTTCACCAAGAATGAAGGTGATTTTTTCAGTTGGGGTGCAATTATTAAATTGTGGAAATATTTTGTTTATTTTGGGGTAATAGTGGTCTCTGATGGTTAGGTATTTGGGGCATTCTGTGAGGAAGTGCAGCTCTGTCTCTATCTCTCCCAGACTGCAGTGGGAGCAGAGTCTCTCCTCACGGGAGAGCCAGGTTTGTCTGCGCCGGCCCGTCTCTACAGACAGACTGTGCTCGCTGAGTCTGTACATCGTCAGTGTTTTCCTGAGCTTCACATCAGTCACTGTGCTCAGGTAGCTTGCCGTGGTGTACTCTCGATTTAGTGCCGAATAACATTCTAATTTGTGCTGGTTTTTGATGGTGTTTGTCCAACACTCACACTCTCACACACACACACACACACACTCACACACTGAGGGCAGGATATCATTTGAACTGTTTTATTTAGAAAGGGAAGTGTAATTCCACCAAGGAAAGGAATGATCAAACACATCGCACACTAGGTCAGACGCCGTCGCCGTGGGTTAGTAACGAGACCTCTGGCCGTGAGACTGAGAGCCGGAGTTCCGTTCATTGCGGCGGTCCGGGAAATGATGCCCGCGGGGCTCGTGCTGCCGCTGCTCCGGGAGTCTAACGGGAAACACGCGAATGCATTCAGCAGCAGCCACACATACATCTGTCTCAAACAGCGCTTGATCACTGCACTCACCGCCTGTCTCTGTCTCTGCGCCCGCGCGCCGCTCTCCAGTCCTCGAGCACGGGCGGCGGGTCTGGCTCGCGCTGCCGGTACCGCTGGAACTCCGCGTCCTCCGCCGAGAAACGCGACGCGAACTGCACGTCATAGTCAGTGGCGCAAGACATGGCGTTCGTAACAGAAACAGGTGCCTAGAGACTTTAGCAGACCGTTTCAGTATGACTGACAAACAACAGCGTTTAAACTGATTACGCTGAAATCTCACCTGCACAGAAGCCGAATACCAGCACGACACGTGACGTGCAACTCTGATTTCATTCCCTGACGGCTTCACCGAAGGTTCCGGCAGACTGAGTTCCCCTTCCGTTCACACGCTTCACAATCAACGCACCTTTTCTGATACACTTTATATCGCTCTGTGAGTTTCTTATTGCGATTTTTTTTAACGTTAATACCAAACGTATTTTGCTTGTCAAGTGTGTGTGTTTTTTACTGACCATCGGCTTTTGTTTAGGGCTGGTTTAATTAATAATGTAGAAGAGTTGGCTCAGTTGCAGTTCTGCAGCCGCGGAACATTTGGATTTCTGCAGAAATGTGAGTACGGGAGAGTTAACTAGTGACTAGGAAACATAACTAACCAGTTTATCACTTTGTCCAGTTATCTAAGAGTGAATGTAAAGATCAAGCTGGATCAAAGCGACGACGCGTTGTTTCTGTGTGTGTGTGTGTGTGTGTGTGTTTCTCTCTGTGTGTGTGTCTGTGTGTGTGAGTGTGAGTGTGTGTGTGAGTGTGTGTGTTTCTCTGTGTGTGTGTGTGTGTGTGTGTTTGTGTGTGGGCTGATCCGCGGCGCGTCTGACTGTCGCTCAGTTTGTATTCATATTCATCCGCAGCGGACTGAACTCAACACTCCCACATTTATTGACGCGTCTCACCATTACAGCCTTTAAATATTAATACAGATCAACCAGCACGAGCTGAAAGTTAGTTTCTCGGCGGCGGAACCCGGAGCTGGAGTTCGGGAATATCACATTTCAGCTCGAGCGAAATATTCGGGGCTGGAACTGATGCGGGAGATTTTTGACTCTTACTGTAACTAAAGACGCTTCATAAACGCCACAGATCCGACAGAAAGGCAGCGAAATGGGGTAAGTACTCAACCGAGTCCCTTCTTATCCTCGCCTGTTCATCTGCTGTCATTTCGTCGAAAAAACTCGTGCAGATTTATTTCTGGATGAGAAATGACAGATCAAAGGTTGAAGGTTGGTTACATTTGTTGCGCGAGAGGCAGAATCGAATCCGATCAAGTTGACAGAAAACGCTTGTGAATTCGGCGCACGTCAATCGTTTGAATTATCTTTAAAAAGTGAATTAATTCGTCTTCTTGTCGCCTTAATTCACGCGCTTCGCATTCAGAATCTGCGCTCGGTGGCTTTACTTCATTTGCGGAATTGCGTGACGAGAAGTTGGGTTGTGTGCGGCTTGTGGGTTTAGGGTTTGAACAGCAGGTGATTTTTGGCTTGCGTTTGCGCGTGCATTCAGCAGAGAAACCTTCCCATGATCTGAGCGAAACATCTCTCGAGCTTTAGCAACCGCGTATCGAGACCAATATAATGAAAAGAGTGTGGGCTGATGACAGCTGAGGCGGCACCGGTGCTGTCGCGAGATTGAGAGAGAGAGAGAGTGTGTGTGTGTGTGTGTGTGAGAGAGAGAGAGAGAGTGTGTGTGTGTGTGTGTGAGAGAGAGAGAGAGAGTGAGTGTGTGTGTGTGTGTGTGTGAGAGAGAGAGAGGGAGACGGAGAGAATACATGGCAGCAGTGTGAAACCAGTCTGGATCTGCTGCTGGTTTCTTAAGAAGCTGTAGGACCAGTTTGTGCGGTCAGCTGAGTTTCTCCCACACAAGATCAAAACTGAAGTGTAATTATTGAATCATGAAGTGTGTTGCACTACAGTCTGTGTTTTCAACCACAATATCACAGTCTAAATTTATACAAGATCAGATCACATCAGACACTTTAAATCTGGATTTGTAAAGGTTCGCTCATTGTTCTAGGTTTTCCACACTGTGGGTGTTTAACAATGTGATGTTGATCGATTACGGCTCAGTTTTCTGCTGGAGGCTCTTTCAGTGACGAGAGTGTTATAGATTAACCTCGTTCTCCTCGTGGAATGCTCTCTCGCTGCTGTTTGGAGAGGTAGACGGTGATAAAGTGTTAGGATTAAACCCTAAACTGCTGTAGATGAGGAGTAGCTGGACGGGTTGAATGAGGTGTTGGACTGGAGTCTATTTAAACCCGTGTCCGAGAGAGGCCCGTCACAGCCGCTCAGCTCCAGTTACATGAATGGAACAAGTTTATTGATGCTGATCTGACACACTGTCAAGCTGCTGACTGTGTGTGTGTGTGTGAGCGCGTGTGTGTGTGTGTGTGGTCTGTCTGTCTGTCTGAGAGTGTGTGTGTTCAGGACACTGTAGACCCCACATATATAGTACTACTTAACGGCTGGTAAATGACGCTGGCTATCCGCTGGGGATTGAAGGCAGATGGTGTTGGTCTCAACCATCTGCTGCTGTCCTGGAGCCAAAGCCAATGACTTACAGCAGCAGCGCAGATCATGAACTCGCAGTAGTGCTGCCGTCGTGGCCTTAAAGACAGTGAAAGTTATTGTTGAGAGGCTAACACTCTGAGCTATTTATCCAAAAATGTGGTCAGACGGGTCGCCTTACTCCACAAATGTTCTGAATGCTTGTTAAAAGCAGATATTGGTGGAGTAAACCCCAGCTGTGATTGGGAGAAACAAATGACACAAATTATATTTAGTTTTTAAAGGAATTAAACATTGATAAAAATAATCATTCTGTCATCAGTGGGCTGCAGTGTTGTTAGAGTAAATTACAGAACAATCGCTTTAACCCTCATCGTACTGATTGACTTTGTCCAGTCTGATTGATCTGTGAAAATAACAGACAGATATTGATCAGGACTGTGTTTGTAAGGCCACTGTTGAAGGGACAGCAGAAGTGAATTCTGTTTGCACCATTGAATCATTATTTTCCTGTTTATCGCTGCCGAAATAACAGTTTAAAGCCTGAAGGATTCTGTATACGCATCCTCATATATCTGCATCCTCAAAATACCCGTTAAACAGGTGATACACAAGTTGTGTCAGCTAATATGAATAGCTAGCTGTTTTGTTGATTAGCAGCTCGAGCTGAGTTCAGTGTGTGATTGTGTGAGTTCATGGATCAGACGCTCGTCTGCTGGCCCTCGATATGAAGCAAACCGGTGTTGAGCGGCTGTTTGACGTCACGGCGAGTTTCTGTGTGAATGTGGTTCTGGTCGTTTGGTGAGTTCGTGTTGGAGCAGTTTGACCTGCTGATGGCACTGCAGGTCACAGCCCCGCCCACCCCACGGTCTGCTCCAATCGGAGCGCGCTGAGGTCAGAGGTCAGGTGTGCGCTGTGGGCGTGTGCAGGTAGAGCTGCATTCCTGCTGTGGCTCAGAGACTCGGGGAATGTTCTGAATGCTTTGGAGTGACGATGTGTGCATCACACGCGCGTCTCGTCATTGTCAGGCTATTATTTCAGATCTGGGGTCTCATTTATAAAACTCAACGTAGATTTCATCCTAAAAGTGTACGTATGCACAAAAGCTAGATTTTGCGTACACTCAAAAGTTTTCAGATTTATAAAAACATGCGTACGCCAGAACCTGTGCAAAAACCCCTTTATAAATCCCAGTCTCCACCCCGACTCCTCCCCGAAATCACCAAATATGGAGCTTACAACGCCTAGTTTTACTATGCAT
>NW_015641428.1:58973-59495 GCF_001515625.1 Sinocyclocheilus rhinocerous
GCACAAAAGCTAGATTTTGCGTACGCTCAAAAGTTTTCAGATTTATAAAAACATGCGTACGCCAGAACCTGTCCAAAAACCCCTTTATAAATCCCAGTCTCCACCCCGACTCCTCCCCGAAATCACCAAATATGGAGCTTACAACGCCTAGTTTTACTATGCATCATCTGCATATCATTTCTATGCACATTCCATCCACATGACACCATGTTTAACACCGTCAAAGGTACAAGACGTTAAGGAAATATGAGATCAGGACTATAAATACCATTTGCGCCATACACTTAAATTTTTATTACTAAAAATCATCCAGATTCCTTGTTATGTTTTAGAATAAATATATAAAAATATCCATAATAATTTAGAATAGAGTTGATCTCATTCATTTCCACTGGCCAAATAATATTTCAATTGTTTTAAAAAATTTAAATTTAATTTAATTAATGCAGTTTTGCTGATAAGGTGAACATCTTTTAGCTATTTTTAGTGGAAAATAGGCCTATATTTATTGCAGTGTAAATA
>NW_015641428.1:60074-62041 GCF_001515625.1 Sinocyclocheilus rhinocerous
ATTTAGAATAGAGTTGATCTCATTCATTTCCACTGGCCAAATAATATTTCAATTGTTTTTAAAAATTTAAATTTAATTTAATTAATGCAGTTTTGCTGATAAGGTGAACATCTTTTAGCTATTTTTAGTGGAAAATAGGCCTATATTTATTGCAGTGTAAATAAAATTATCTGACTCTGCGCGTCACCGACAAAGTATTTTAAAAAGGAAACGTGCAAATCGTACTGTTTTCTTCAAGTTGTATCCTTCAAATACAGTGGTATTTTTCATAATGTTGTGGAGATGCTTCACGTGACATCAACACGTGCAGCTGTGGTTGTACAGTAAGATATTATCATTAGACCTGTTCAAACCGGACCATAGACCGTTCCACTGAATCCAGCAGTGTCCGCTGCAATAAGTAAGTGACGTGAAGTGAAGTGACATGTGGCCAAGTTTGGTGACCCATACTAGGAATTAGTGCTCTGCATTTAACCCATCCAAAGTGCACACACACAGCAGTGAACACACACACACCCGGAGCAGTGGGCAGCCATTTTTTGCTGTGGCGCCCATTGAAGGTGGGAGAGAGCGCTGTACATTCACTCCCCCCACCTACAATCCCTGCCGGTACGAGACTCGAACCCACAACCTTTGGGTTACGAGTCCGACTCTCTAACCATTAGGCCACGACTTCCCAAAGTGCGTATCATTGATCATTGTTCTCGCTAAAAATATTTTCTCATAACCTGAGACGTGCAGTTTAATTTAAATATGAATTATTGTGCACATACTAGCACTCCTCACTGTCATTAAAACAGCCCAACATACCACAGGAAAAGTGATCAAGCGCATCCATTACAAATAGGCTATGTCTAAATTCATATAATTTTGGTTTAACTTCTGCGTAATGACTTTATGTAATTTCAGGGCTTATCTCCATTAATGAGAGTGGAATATTTAAAGCAGCACTATGTAACTTTTGGCGCTCTAGCCGTTAATAAACAGAACTGCACGCATCCCGCGAAGAACATTCCAACCGGAGCTACTTCTCTAAGTTTATGTCTCTGGCGATTCACGCAGGTATGTGTTACTCCGCAGCGGTGACCAGGCTACAATAGTCCAAATATAAGTACTTATTATAAATGTACCGTAGTGATTCGGGATAAGACAAAAACGCGGTTTGGAAGATGAATTCATGATGTACTCGCTCAATATATACATTTTGCAAATTTTGAACAGTTTAAAATCGTTGTTTACTTAATTACTTTTCTCTCTCCAGGATAAAAAGTCTGTACGCATGGGTCAGAGTTTACGTGCAGGTGCGCAAATTTTCCCGTCAAGTTTGTTTTTTATAAATCCCACCTTTTGCGCAGGACGCGGCGTGCAGCTCTCTCTCAGGGCAGGTTGCTTATAGATGAGGCCCCAGGTGAAGCTCGGCGGATGAAGATGTCATCACAGGGTTTTTTTTGTTTGTTTTTTTTTTTAAATGTTTTTTTTTTATTAAACAGAATACAAGAACTCATAGAGGTAACAGCATAGAATAAAACCAAATACAATAACAATCAGCATCAAACCTTAAGGGGATCCACAATACATGTAAGGCAAAAAAAACAAACATTTAAAACACAAGAAACTTGGACATGTCCGATGATATTTTCGGGGCACGGCAATTTTTATTATAATCATGGAACAATTTAGATTTAAAAGCATCCATAGCAACCCTATTATTGAAGTTTTTATCAACTCATTTATGAAGACCAATTGATAAATTCGGCAATACTGGAGTGACATCAGAGTAAGTCAAAGTATTCTGGATTAGGTGGATCAAGGCTACAGGAATAGCTTTACAAATTTTTTGATACTCTCTATGAGTACAGTTTATATTAGAACGTACAACAAAGCTGGTGTGATCCAGTAGAACACCTTTACAATCCATCAAGTCAGTTACAAAGAGAATTCCTTTGTCAAACCATTCAGCTTTAAAT
>NW_015641428.1:66127-69203 GCF_001515625.1 Sinocyclocheilus rhinocerous
ATTAAACATAGAATACAAGAACTCATAGAGGTAACAGCATAGAATAAAACCAAATACAATAACAATCAGCATCAAACCTTAAGGGGATCCACAATACATGTAAGGCAAAAAAAACAAACATTTAAAACACAAGAAACTTGGACATGTCCGATGATATTTTCGGGGCACGACAATTTTTATTATAATCATGGAACAATTTAGATTTAAAAGCATCCATAGCAACCCTATTATTGAAGTTTTTATCAACTCATTTATGAAGACCAATTGATAAATTCGGCAATACTGGAGTGACATCAGAGTAAGTCAAAGTATTCTGGATTAGGTGGATCAAGGCTACAGGAATAGCTTTACGTTGTGATACTCTCTATGAGTACAGTTTATATTAGATCGTACAACAAAGCTGGTGTGATCCAGTAGAACACCTTTACAATCCATCAAGTCCGTTACAAAGAGAATTCCTTTGTCAAACCATTCAGCTTTAAATACTGATCTCCTGTTTATACGTATTGTTCTGTTGTTCCACAGAGTCGAACTGTGCGGAGTAAAGTTATGTAAGAAAAAGTGAAGACGTCGAAGATCTTGATGAAGAATAACTTTTATTACAGAATAGTAGTGACAAAGTACATGTAGTACCTTGGGTTCAACGGAGTCAGACTGAACCCCGAACATCCTAAGCTCAAACATTTTATACTCTATTACGTTCATCTTCCCGCTCAACATGTAAATTAAGTTTCGTTTTAAATGTAAATTGCGGATAACAATGAAAGTGATAGCCTTCCGTTCCCACATCTTCGGTAGACTCAAGTGGGAACAACCAAATGTTAAGGTGATAAGATTAAACAGAATCCATAGCAGTTATTTCATGTACCCTTTTGGTCAGCAGATGGTTCTTGACGGCCTGCTGCTGCTCCCACGCTATAAGTGACAAATTATCGCTCCGGAGGTACTATTTACATATGATTAAGATCGGAAAGAACTATCTATATGATAATTAAGCTCTTTGTAGAGAAAGGAGCATAGTTTAATACACAATTTGGAGTGGAAGCTGGGTCGAGGCAGACTATAATTTCTTACAGTCCCCTCTTTGATGCTCTTGGCCCAAAAGAAGCATCACATTTTCCAAAAGTGTAGTATTTGACTATGAAATTTAGACCGTGCAAGTGGAATCTTATTAATATCGAAATCACATCTCAGTAAAAATCCATACCACCAAGCTTTCCAAAAATAGCCCTAGGTATGTGAAACCACACAAGAGTTGGAACAAGCAAAAAAAGTTTTTAACCAATTAATTCTAAATGAGCCTATCAAGGCTTCAAAATCTAAGGCTTTTAATACGCCATTTTTATACTCTTTAACTATCTGGAACCTTTTTAAATAATGCGTTTTATTTCTCCATAGAAATTGAAAAATGACTGAATTGGCCTTCCTAATATTGCTGTCAGAAATAAACAAAGAGTGACAAGGATATAATAACTTAGACACACCTTCAGCTTTAGATAGAATAACTCTTCCAAATACTGTGAGATCTCTGGTCAGCCAGTGACTCAGAGATTTTTTCATATCAACGACACGTTTCTCAATGTTAACCTCCTCTATCCTACGATCATCCTTAGATATTGTTAAACCCAAATATTTCACCTCAGTCTTGTCATCACAGGGATGCAGCAGGCCACTCGAGCCGATGACAGAAACACCTGCGCGCTCAGATGATTTTTGAGGTCGTCAGCAGCTCAGAAATCACGTGACGTCTGAGTCAAATCTAAATCAGAGCAGAGTTAATGAGCTGAACTGATGCACTCTTACACACACACACACACACACACACACACTCATACACACACACACTGGCAGTGATGATGTCACAGCGCAGACCTGCTGAGAGTCTCACATACACACACACACACACACACACACACACACCTGCAGCTGTCACTCTCTGAGAGCAGATAGATGAAGACTCACGCTCACATTAGTGTGTTAGTAGTAGACAGACACACACACCTGCTGCTGTCACTCTGACAGCGCGCACACACACACACACACATGTTGAGGTTAAATGGCTGGCCGAACACACACGTGTTACTCTGATAATTTTCAAGAGTCACACAGAATCGGTGAGTGAAACACTGAAGAAATTACGTCAAATACACAGAATACACAGCTACATTTTGGAGAATTATTACAGAATACAGGAGTATTTAGAGAAGCAACATGTGAAAGATTAATGACTGATACCAGATCAGCACTCTGTTATTTATTAACACACATGAATGGTGTGTGTGAGTGTGAGTGTGAGTGTGTGTGTGTGTGTGTGTGTGTGTGTGTGTGTGTGAGACCGTTGTAACGTTGTGATGTTTGTTTTCAGGTGATCATCAACAGCACAATCACCCCCAATATGAACTTCACTAAAACATCGCAGAAGTTTGGCCAGTGGGCCGACAGTCGTGCAAACACAGTGTGTGTACTCGGCTTCGCCTCCGAACAACAGCTGTCCAAGGTCTGACAATACGTCACGCATGCATGCACACACACACACACACAGATTGTCACGCAAGCATGCACACACACAGACACACACACACACACACACACAGATCGTCACGCAAGCATGCACACACACATACACATAGACACACACACACACACACAGGCCGTCACGCATGCTTTGACAGTCAGAGGTGTAACAGTCCCGATCCATATTTTTTTCCTGTCCTGATCCGTGTTTTTTCTGTGTTTTACCTCAGTTCGCTGAGAAGTTCCAGGAGGTCAAAGAAGCTGCGAAACTGGCCAGAGAAAAATCTCAGGAGAAGATGGAGACGTCCAGCGATCAGTCGCAGGTACATGTGACAACATGATCGTCATCTGAAAAACAAACACGCGATCCTGCAGGTTCCTCTGACCCTAATTATTTACTAAATTGCTTTAGTCACAACTTTACATTCATTTGTTTTTGTTTACTATAAATAAAGTCATCCTCATAATCTAAAGCTTGTTAGCTACAGTCGATGATGTGCATCAGACATCAGTGTCTGTGAGTGACGTCTGTTAAAATGTGAAATTGTGTCGTTTTGTCAGG